>NW_015505662.1:125730-158762 GCF_001515645.1 Sinocyclocheilus grahami | reverse complement strand
CCACCCCCTATCTCTCCCCTTATAGCTCATATCGTTAACAGGACCAGGATGACGCTTAGGGGGGGGGAGTGTGACGAGCGTCCCGAGGCTTCATCAGCTTCATCACCTGGAAACAAGCGAGGAGCACCTGGCCATCATCATCACAGGCTGATCGGTCACAGCTGCACCTCATCAGGCGGCGGCTACATAAGCCACGCAAGCCCTGCCATCTAGGAGATTCCTCCATGAGACTGAGCACTAACTCGCCCTCTCATTTTCCCCACAGACAGCAGCGTGTGACCGACCAGCCCCACAGGAGCACTGCACGGACCCTCTGCAGTGGGAAGACAGAAGAGAGCACTCACAGCACCGGAGCACCTACCTGGACCTTTCTCACTAGCACCCCTCATCCCAATAAATCCACCCTCCGGGGTATTGATTGAGATTTCTTGTTGTGTGATTCTTCACCCCGTTACACTATATATATATATATTAGGGCTGTCATCGTTAACGTGCTAACGCATGCGATTAATTCTTAACGCGTTAACGCGTTAAAATAATTCAACGCAATTAACGCAAAATTACTGGAGCACAATTTCTATTCTAACCCTTTTTTGCTACTCATTCAAACAATACGTCCAAAACAGCGCTAATATAAAGGAAACCGGGCTGATTACATCAGAGATTGCAGAGAGAACAGAGACTCGCGTTGCGTTTTCAGTGAATTATTCATTCCAGTGTTTCGCTTTTAAACACGAGCTCGGTCATATTCTGTGATTGTCTCGGAAGATCGTGAGCCCTCTCACAAGTCACTCATCACGATGTGTGAAGTACAGACTGAACAGATTGTCAACACATCCCACCGCTGTATGGCCAGATGAGACGCAAACTACAGTTTCTCGACTGGATAACCAGTCTCGCTAGTAAAGTTTTGATGGATGAAGACTACAATCAAGGTAAAGACGAGATGATTGCGGTGGCGTTCAGGAGTCGGACAGTAAGCACGCGTGAGTCCTTTATAATAATGCGTGTTTGAGTGCTCTTGGTGCACTGATCGCACATTGTATTTATGCACAGGCACAGACATTTCCGTACATTCACATTGTTTCCACACACATTCACGATAATGTTTTGATTTGCCATGTTTATGTTGCTGTGTTTAGTTATACAGAATGGATCTGTGTAGTGTAGTAGATATGTGCGGTTGGTTTAGGTTTTTTTTGGCATCTCCATGTGGTCCTGTTTGGTTATGCAACTTGGCTTCTCTAAAATGTAAAAAAGCTCTTTGGGTGTTGCACTGTACACATTGTGTGAAGTACAGACTGAACAGATTGTCAACACATCCCACCGCTGTATGGCCAGATGAGACGCAAACTACAGTTTCTCGACTGGATAACCAGTCTCGCTAGTAAAGTTTTGATGGATGAAGACTACAATCAAGGTAAAGACGAGATGATTGCGGTGGCGTTCAGGAGTCGGACAGTAAGCACGCGTGAGTCCTTTATAATAATGCGTGTTTGAGTGCTCTTGGTGCACTGATCGCACATTGTATTTATGCACAGGCACAGACATTTCCGTACATTCACATTGTTTCCACACACATTCACGATAATGTTTTGATTTGCCATGTTTATGTTGCTGTGTTTAGTTATACAGAATGGATCTGTGTAGTGTAGTAGATATGTGCGGTTGGTTTAGGTTTTTTTTGGCATCTCCATGTGGTCCTGTTTGGTTATGCAACTTGGCTTCTCTAAAATGTAAAAAAGCTCTTTGGTGTTGCACTGTACACATACTATACAATTCAGATTTCTTTTTTCATATGTGCTTTTATGGGCTCCTTATATCATTTGGTTCTTTGCTGCCTTTTTGGAGTTTCTAAGTGTCCTTTTTTGGAAAGTCATCTAAATTTATCTTGGAAAAAAGCTTGCAGAAAATACAGATTTTTGAGAATCGCCCTTCAATCTTTTGCTTTGGCTACAGTAGGTAGTTCTAGTGGTGACAACAACCATGCATGTCACTTCTGCAGGCTGCGTCATACTCTGTGAGATAAAGTGTCACTCTTTTCACAGCTTTTGCCGGCTCTGAGGCACTTGCATGTAATTTCTCCTGCTCTTTTTCTAGCCAAAATTCACTCATCACTAAATGAAAACTTAAAGTGAAGACCTGATTATTTCAGGAGCCTTATCACAAGCCCATTGTTTTTGAATGGTGCTACTGGTGCTACTTCTGCTATATTTTCACACTTAAAACAATAATTTGGTATTCCTCTTGTACCATTGTCCTATTTTATGCTAAGAAATAAGTCACCTGGCAGTTCTCTCTCAAATGGTTCCACTGCTGCCAGCATTAAGTCTGAGTATGATTCAGTGGGCTATATAACACTTTTAATTGTCAGGAAATAAAAATAAAAGTTTCGGTTCAATATACTTACCTGTTGATCAAAATAGCCTTAAACCTATACACTTTTTTTTTGTTTTATTTAGTAACTTTCAGGAGGGTGTACTCATTTTTGCAACACAACATTTTATTACTTTGATAAGAAAATCTTATTTTGCTGAATAATTTTGGCATTCTTCTTTGGTAATTGATCAAGCAGGCTAGTTGGAACATTATATCTCCAAAGAACACTAACATGTCTTCTAAGTAAAGAGTAATTGCTGAATTTGTTAAGTTTTAGAGGGGGTGTACTCAATGCTGTGCACTGTATATGCACACACACACACACACACACCATATTTCTGCATGAATAACACCCAAAACACAATCAGATTTTTGCATTTTGTGCTGAAAGCAGACAAAGAGAACCCAATCAAACAAATGAGACAAAAATATTTTCTTTGTCATTCATTTATTCATGAAAATTATTCCATATTACATATCTGTGAGTGGCAAAAGTATGTGAATCTCTAGGATTAGCGGTTCATTTGAATGTGAAATTAGAGTCCATCTGTTCAGAGGTGTTTTCAATCAATTCAGTCAGGTGTCTTTCCCTACCCTGTTTTATTTAAAGAACAGGGATCTATCAAAGTCTTATCATGTTTGTGGAAGTGAATCATGGCACGAACAAAGGAGATCTCTGAGAACCACAGAAAAAGAGTTGCTGTTGCTCATCAGGCTAAGCTTACAAAACTATCTCTAAAGAGTTTGGACTCCACAAATCCACGGTCAGACAGATTGTGTACAAATGGAGGAAATTCAAGACCACTGTTACACTCCCCAGGAGTAGTCCACCAACAAACATCACTCCAAAAGCAAGACGTGTAAAAGTGTGCGAGGTTGCAAATAAGCCCAGGGTAACTTCTAAGCAACTAAAGGCTTTTCTCACATTGGCTAATGTTAATGTTCATGAGTCCACCATCAGGAGAACACTGAACAACCACGGTGTGCATGGAAGAGCTCTTCAAAAAGAACATTGCTGCCCGTCTACAGTTTGCTAAAGATCATGTGGACAAGCCAGAGGGCTACTAGAGAAATGTTTTGTGGACAGATGAGACCTAGAACATGCAGGTGGTAGTATCATGGTTTGGGCCTGTTTTGCTGCATCTGGTCCAGGACGGCTTGCCTTCATTAATGGAACATTGGATTCTGAATTATACCAGCAAATTCTAAAGGAAAATGTCAGGGCATCTGTCCAAGAACTGAGTCTCAAGAGAAAGTGGGTCGTGCAGCAAGACAACGACCGCAAGCACACAAGTAATTTTACCAAAGAATGGTTAAAGAAGAACAAAGTTAATGTTTCGGAATGATTGAGTCAAAGTCTGAACCTTAATTGAAATGTTTTGGAAGGACCTGAAGCAAGCAGTTCGTAGGAGGAAACCCACCAACATCACAGAGTTGAAGTGGTTCTGTCGTTGTGCAGGACTGATCAGCAGTTACAAGAATATTTACCTGCAGTTATTGCTGCAAAAGTGGCACACCAGATGGAAGCAAAGGTTCACATACTTTTGCCACTCCCAGATATGCAACACTAGATCATTTTTCTCAATAAATAAATGACAAAGTATATGTTTTTGTTTGATTGGGTCCTCTAGATAGATCTTAAAATAATGATATATTAGATATAAATAGGGCCTATTAAAATATTTAATAAATATGAAATTACATTACATAAATTCAAGCCCGGTTCTTGACGGCTATAGAAGGGTGGGCTGGCAGATATCCTGGGTGGGCATTTTTTAGTCGTCATAATCATCACCGTCTAGAAGATGTTTATACTGTACATATTGCTATATTATATTATATGTACACTGAAAAAAGCTTTCATCGCCTAGAATATCATGCACTTTCACAGCAAAATACACTTTTTTTTCCTTTATTGAATAGTAAAAAAAAAGCCGCCTTTGTTCTCTTTCTCTGGATCATTGTTTCTAGACTGGTGACTCTTTTCAACTAACTTTTTTAATTAAACCAAACAAGGCTGTAATCGTGTCTAGATCATTGGAGGGACCAATTGTTTTGAGGAAAATATGGTAATAGTATTTATTTGAAGAAACTAAATAAATAAATGATTTAAATGGATTTAGGGGAATAAATAAAAAAATAAAAAAGAACAGTAAAAGAACAAGAATAAGATTTTTTGTAAAGTAATCAATCTGAACTGCAAATAATATATATTTTTTAAATATGCACCCATTCAATTTCAGTTGTATTGTTGAAAACGCAAAACAGAAAAATGCTATTGTCGTCATAATCAATTATAAATTACATGAATCATGTAAATTACCTGCTTTCCATTCAAAACCGTGGAATTTGACACACAAAAAAAGTAGAATAGTTTGCATCACTGGATATTCTTGGTCGTTTATGTCGGGGAACGCTACGTTCCCTTTCAAGGGAACTTAGAACTGCTTCCAAAAGGGGTAAGCTTTCAACTGAACTGTATAGCCTACATGCATTTTAGATGCTTATATTATGCTCTTGCCCCGTCCATGCACATTATTATATGAGCACATTATTATATAAACATTAAAACTGCTCAGGTAATTTCAGTGGTAGGCTGTGATATATATTCATGTATCCTAAACTCCCCGTAACTCACAAACTCCCCGTGATAGCGCGCAAATATTTCTGCCCGTTTTCGCTCGTTGTCAGCCTCTTATTTTCTGCAACAGACTGAAGCTCCGCGTGAATTCAGCGCGCCTTGCAATCAGCTAATAAAAGAAAAATGCAATTTTCTGGTGTTATTTTATTATTGTTGGGGCAGTCTCCAGCTATATCTTAGACTTCTTAAAATACAGTCCACTTCAGATTGGTTTTAATCACTGCATAAAAAAAATGTACGCAATCTAATTCTGATTGGGTGGGCAAGACTGTTATTTGGGTGGGCTTAGCCCACCCCAGCCCATGCCTGCAGCCGGCCCGCATAAATTACATAATATCAACCGTGTGTATATATACAATAAAAACAATTATTATAAGTTACATGTAAATTACAAGTATTACAAATTAAATAAATATAAAGCATAGATAGATAAAGCAATCTCCCCGAAATGCTATTTTTATGGTGTGAACCCCCAATGGAGGGAAATCTGTGGAGAGAGAAAGTGAGAGAGAGAAAAAAAAGATGCAATGATTGATTCAATGATTTGCAATTGGGCTGATTTTATTTTGCAGACCTGGCAACCCTGGCCCTCAGATAATTTTTTTTGTGTTTGTGATCAAACATAATTTTGAGTGCTGTTGGATTTTATGTGATGGAATATTTGACTTTATTCTCCTCTGAGCATTTTTTTTCTTGGTCTTCCATCTTGTTCTTGAACATGACATTTACCTCATACCCTAGTGAGGGATGGTGCATGTGGGAGACTTGACTTGAGTTTTTTAACCGTTTGGCAGGCAGAATTTCCCAAATCTGCATGTCTCTGAAATTATATTGAGCATTAGTTCTGCTGAAAACAGTGGGCTCTTGCCCTGTTACCCAGATACAGAGTAAGCAGCCTTGTATTACTTTACAAGTAATTTGAAATGTGATAAGAATAGCTTTTCAGCTTCAACACTCATCATATTGCCATTAAAGGGGTCATATGATGTTGCTAAAAAACGAGTTCCCATGAAAGGGAAAGAACATTATTTTGTGTATTTGGTGTAATGCAATGTGTTTATGCGGTTTAAGGTTCAAAAAACACATTATTTTCCACATAATGTTCATTATTGTTGCTCCTCTATGCATCGCCTTTCTGAAACGCGATTTTTACAAAGCTCATCTGTCTGAAAAGCGAGTTGTACGCTGATTGGCCAGCTATCCAGTGCATTGTGATTGGCTGAATACCTCAAGCGTGTGACGGAAATGTTATGCCCCTTACCATACTGTGATGCTGTGTCCCGGCGCGACAAGACAAAAAAAATAAAACCCATTAACAACGAGGCATTTGTTGCATTCAGTGGGAACATAATTACTGATTATAATGACTTATACTGTCTTTTTACGCGTTGCGTATCGCGCTGCATAAACATAAAACCATGTCTGGAGAAACAACAAGCGCTACTCTACACTGTGGCCTAGAGTGAGGAACGACTGACAGGTTAGAGTGAGCGGCGGCCTAGAGTGAGGAACGGCTGGCGGGCTTGAGAACGGCGCGGCCGGCGGCAAAACCAATAAAACCCATTATAAACGAGGCATTCGTTGCATCCAGTGGGGACATAATTACTGATTATAATGACTTATACTGTCTTTTTACGCGTTACGTTGCGTATCGTGCCACGTAAACATAAAACCATGTCTGCGTTTGTGATCAGAGAAATGACAAACAACAAGCACTACTCTACACTGCTCAAAACCTGCGTTTGAATCGTCAGTGGCAAATTCTTTAAATATAAAAAACTTACTTACAGTCTGTGAGTCAGAAGCGCCAGACTGTCCTTGCAAAGTTGGAACTGCCCCACTTTATAGAAACAGCCTTTGTGCAGGCTACTCTGCAGGTTCAGGAAACGGTCCTCCATAAAATGCGCTGGACACATCTGAATATTTGGGTTGAACTGTTCTGGAACAGTGTTGTAAATACAACTTAACCACTGATTTCTAGTTGTGTCCTCTTTTTAAAGGCCAAACAAAGTAGCTTTCAAAAGGAAACACACAGCGTCACACACGGCGGGCTAGAGTGAGCGGCGGTCGGTGGGCTTCTACTCGTCCACGGTGAAAGCCGATATGGTGATCCACAGCACGAAGTTGATGTATTTCCTCAGCGACCAGCACGGATCAGCTCCAGGCATGACGAAGCCTCTTATCGTCCTCTTTTGGAAGACCAAACAAAGTAGTTTCGCTTTCACAACGAAACACAGTGTCTTCACGACATGGCGGCGGCAACAATACTACAGCGAGAATAAAAGTTACGCCTTCTTTCTTTGCGTGAACATTTGGGCGGTGTTATGCAAATCTTCCCACATCGTGACGTAGACATGTGTGGGCGTGTTAGAACGAGCCGTTTTAGGGAGGCGTGGATGAGTCTTAACTTTTATAAAGAATATCTCTTTGGGTTTGAGACTTTTGTCTTTGCAACTTTAGGGATCTTATCTATTCACGAACAGCTTGTAACACTCCAAAGAGAAAGGAAAATTTGAAATTGCATCATATGACCCCTTTAAAGAACAATCCTGTCCCAGGATTGTATGGCTGGTTTGTCCTGGTGCACTTATGGTTCTCGCTGAGGATTGCATAACTCTTTGCAGACTGCAGCTGCAGGGATCGATCACTCAGGACACTGCCAGCTAGCTGTAATTATAATGATGGTCCTGCCAGCTGGCCAAGCTCTCTGCAAGAGACTCCCCTACAAAGAGAGAAACGCATTCATCATATTTTGTGTGATCGCCGCAAGACACACACTGCAGGGTCTATAAGATTACGATTGTAAGAACTGGCTCCCTTTCAAGTCATGAGTGTGCATTTGAATCCGCCACACCCTACAGGATGTTGAATAGGAATTTGAACTGGAAGGTCAGGAAGAGGATTTCATTACCTGGCATCTCATTGAAATTAAACACAGCCACACATGTGAGGAGTTTCATGAGTCTAACACAAATATTCAGGAAAACATAATTGCACCAGTGTTTTATTGTTTTAAGGTCATAAATAAATTAATAATAAATAAATAAAGTTTTATTTAAGCACTTTTGTGTGTATATATTTTATTCAAATTTCTGTAGCAAATTGCTGTATGTATGATAAAATAAATGTCTGTGGTTAAATCACACTGATCTATATAATATTATCATAATTACTATTATTATTAATATTATAATAACAATAATATTATAGATCAATAAATGTATTATTTCTTAGAAATAAATTCCATGTCAGTTCAGTTCAAATTCATGTTTATTTGTGAAACAAGAAATAAAAAAAACATTAAAAACATAAAAAAGATCCAGAAAATATAAAATATAAGCCATTAAAATAGTTCACATAAAAATGAAAATTTGCTGAAAATGTACTCACCCTCAGGCCATTTATGTTTGTTTCTTCATGGGGACAGATTTGGAGAAATTTATCGTTACATCACTTGCTCACCAGTGGATCCTCTGCAGTGAATGGGTGCCGTCAGAATGAGAGTCCAAACAACTGAGAAAAACATCAAAATTAACATCTTTTGAAGCAAAAAGCTCCTTGTTTGTAAGGAACAAATCCATTGCTTACAGGCAAAATATGAGACCTCTATTCATAACATTGCGTTTTCGAGTGGAAAAGTGTATCGTCTGAATCAGGAGAGAAATATGCACAGATCCAGCACCGTTTAGAAGCGAAAACAGTCCAAAACAAATATGTCAGTGGATTTTGATTAGAGGTCGACTGATTAATCGGCACCGATAGTTGATTGCTGGAACTATCGGCTATCGGCAAAAACCCATGCAGATAGGTTTTCCGGGTTGCGTCCGTTGCTGGAGCATCTGAGAAGCTCCATGGTCATTATACAGTACGAGAGCAGAAATCGCTGACACACTGACGTGTTTTGACATGTGACACTGCGTGCTGCACAGAGCGGGACACTTCAGATGTAGATTTAAAACAGACAAGAAACTGTGTGTATACAGTATACTATATAGAGCATGTTTTCATATCATTAATAAGTAATTAATTTGGTGACTATGCCGCATTAGTGGAGAAAGGACAGCATGTTTGGTATCAAGGCAGAGAGGACACAAACATTAGCAGCAGTTAAAATAGTGTGACCAAAACACGCAAGTCTGACCCAAATGTCACGGTTGTTATGATCTATTTGTGTTACTTTATATCCAACTGGTCACATTAATGCATTTGTTAGCCAGCGAAGTTGCATATTTAAAGCTAGTGGTGTGAGAAAGCAAACTGATATGTTCATGCAGCTGACAGAAATCCTGCGTGTCACAGAGCACCATACACTAGGGCAGCAGTTCCAAAACTGGGGTGCGCGAGAGAATGATTTTGATGATCTGTGTGCAAACACGCAGGCCCATCCGTCTCACTAAAAAAGATAGGGAGTAATAATCGTTTTTATTTATAACTGAAATTTTGATGTTTTCTAATATACAGTCAGGGCTTGACGCACTATGATTGGTCGATTATGTTCAATGCCTGCATGTTATTGATCAAACTACTTTTCGATCATTACATTCGGCAAGTATGAAAACATGAAAACAAAGCCAAAACCTGGATATTTTAGGCAATATAGAAATCCTGGCCAGAAGGACGTGTCCGGGAAAAATGGCATGAATGGTCACCCTACCATTCACATAGTTTTCCATTCAATTACATTATAGTTCTCCCAAGACATTTTTAATGTGCATAAAGACTTCACCCTGGGCTGGAAGATTGTGTATTGTGCACCTTCTCAGCGAAACGTTTGTCTTTTTGTGGCTCTAATAAAGTCTGCATGCTTCATATAGAAGAGAGCTAATATAGATCGGCCTTTATCTTCCCGTTTTGTTTTATTGTTTTTTTTTAACACCAAACTTAAAATTAATCTATGCCAATTTTATGGTTATTCTTGAAGTGAACTTTTGCTCGTTTGGGGATTAAATAAACCATTTTAGACCGCCGCTTGAACTGAACGCGACGCATCTGGTGTGTGTGATACCTGCATGGCCTTTGTGTAGGCATTTAAAACCGGCCATCTATAAGCATGACTCTTGATATGAAATGTTAATTAATTAAGGTTAATAAAAGCTGTATAAGTAATGTTCCTTGTTAGTGTGTGTTAATTTCTACATTAACTAATACAAATTTTACAGTTGCTTCTGCTTACATTAGTTAATTAACTAACTTTAATGATCAATATAGGCTATAATTAATATTTAACATTAATATTTTTATTAATTTACAAAGTATGCTTCAGTACTTTTTTTTGGTTTAATAGTAAAGTGCTATTTTTAGTTTTTGTTCAGTATCCATTTAAAAATCTGTCGGTTGATTAATTGGTATCGGCCAGTGTGGTCCAACCTAGCTATCGGTATCGGTAAAATCCACTATCGGTCGACTTCTAATTTTGATGTGAGAGGACGACAGGGGATGGACTTTTTCACTGGTGGAAGCGTAATTATAGGTTATGGACTCATATTTTGTTCAGAAGCGGTTTAAAGTTAAAATGCCTTATTGAAGTATTTGTTTCTTACAAAAATGCAGCTTTTTGCTTCACAGAACATTATCTGATGGACCTGGAGTGGTGTGGATTATTGTGTTTTTATCAGCTGTTTGGACTCTCATTCTGACGGCACCCATTCACTGCAGAGGATCCATTGGTGAGCAAGTGATGTAATGCTAAATGTCTCCAAATATGTTTCCACCAAGAAACAAACTCATCTACATCTTTGGATAGTCTGAGAGTGATTACATTTTCAGATCATCTTTGTTTGAAGTATTCTTTGAAATATAATTTCTAGATTAATAGTAATTTTATTTTAATGTACTTATATTTTTAATCTGTCTATTTTTCCTGATATATGAAAAATGTGCTCTTCTTTTTGTTGCTTTCAGAGATGTACTGCTCTCACTTTTGGTCTGGATCTATTTTTAGTCTGGCATTTCAGTTAAGTGGAACCAGTCAGTGTTGCTGTACTGGGTGGGGTCTCGTGGTTGAGACAACCTAAAGTAGTAGGTTTAGCTCTTGCCATATGACTTGGGAAACAGCTCAAACTTATCTCATAGAAGGATCCTTTGAGCTTTCACTGTTTGGAAGAAGATAAATGAATGGAAGTTGGTGGTATGACCCCAACATTTTCTTTCTCTCCCTCTGTACACACATAAATACATGAACACACTCGCATTATACCGGCAGTATATTTAAACGCGGCTTATTTATTTATTTGTTTGTTTAGCTCTGTCTGGCAAAGCGAGGCTCTTTGTTGGCCAGTTTCCACACGCAGTCATGCCGCGGTTTCGCCAACAGAAACTTATATGAGACAAAACATAACCTTGTATTGTCCTAAACCACTTAACAGGCACACAATGAAGTGTTGTTAATCTCCTTGTCTGATTTTAAGCCAGTCCTACTGAGACAAACGGACATTATAGGCGGTCTCGGAGTCAGGACTCCCCTTCTCTTTGTGTTTCAGCAGCTTACTGTAACACTTCGGTAGAAGCCTGATATTTTACAGTTCTGGATTTAATCGTCAAACTTTTATCAACCAAAATGAGGTTCAAACGGAACGGTTCGTACACCTTAAACAGGTAAGCACTTTAATATCGAGCTGGCGTTCATTAACTCGAATGACTTGTGTTCAGGTTTTTCTCGCCAAATGTTGCGTTTGCTTCTTTTGTTTGTTTTTAAACGCACGATAACCGTTCGCGTTCAAATATCATTGTTACGTTCCATTCTGTTACATTACGCGCTTCCGTGCGGTCACGCAGGGCGTTCGAATAGTCCGCGTTTCCACTGCACGAGACTCTTTCAAACGCGTTTAAATTGACAACACTAGTGATTTAGTAAGGCTTACGTGTGTAACGCACGCTAGCAGCAACATGCATTGATTTAGCGGCGTTGTTAAGTTTACGAACTTGTTCCATGGTTTAAAACATCCACGCTTTCTCTTAACGAAACCATGAAACTCAGGCAGTGTTGGGTTTGATTTCGTGGAATAAACCTGTAAATCTTGCTTTTAGGAGGGAGGGGGTGTTACTTTTCTCCCATTTCCATTGAGAGAACTGAACACATAGCATCACCCGTTCCTACTGCCTCCCCGCAACTGTTATTCATTGGATTCAGCATTTAGGCTTTTTGAGTGACCAGTCCATTCATAGTCAGATCGTTAGGACACAAGACACATGCATTTTCTCTGACCTTCATGTTATTTACCATTCCTGCTCCGTTTAAGAAGAAACCACACTAGTTTTTTATTCATGTAACCTTATTCTGGCTTTAAATTGAATGCTTTTATTCAGCACTTTAAGATAATGCAGGACTCATTTTTACTATCTAATATTCCATGGAACTTTCCCCTGGTGTTCCCACAAAATGTTGCTTCTTTCTGGAAAACGATTGTCCTCTCTGCAGCTTTCTCATCACAAAGGGAAGGTTCTTCTCACACGGGCACTGCAGACTCCAGAGTTTCTGCTTGGTAATCAGCAGCATAACGTCATCGAGTCTGGGAGAAGATCACTGTGGTTGCTGCTTTGTTAACGCAGAGAGGGTTAAGATTTAAAACTGATGCTTTAGGTCCAGCTCCTCTCAGTGGTTTTAGATTGACAGAATAGGTGACGTAATCCATTTCTGTGGTTGGGTGATTGATCATCTTTGTGCATATTTACATGCATACAGAAACAAAAGAAAGGTAGCCTTTTTATTTATTTATTTTTGGGGGGTAATGATGTCTGTTTGCCATCAAAAATATTATATATATATATATTTCCTCCTGGTGGAATGACCTGCCCAACTCAATCCGAGCAGCGGAGTCTTTAGCCATCTTCAAGAAACGACTAAAAACACATCTGTTCCACCTTTATTTGACCCTCTAACTCTAGCACTTTCTATTCTATTTTAATTCTACTTTATCTACATTTATCTTCTTTTTTTATTTAACATTTAATCTACATTTATCTATTCTATTTTTTCTATTATATCTTGTTTTTCTTTGTGTGTATGTGTGTGTGTATATAGTGTGTTTGTGTGTATGTATATATATATACCTTGCTACGTGTACTGCGTTAGGCTAATTGAGACTTGTCATTTGCACTGATACAGTATATTGTTGCTCTTTTGTTAGTTTTGACTGCTTTTATTGTCCTCATGTGTAAGTCGCTTTGGATAAAAGCGTCTGCTAAATGACTAAATGTGTATGTATATATATATATATATATATATATGTATATATATTAGTACTTTTTTTTTTACCTGATATTAACTTGTATGCTGTTTTGTTATTATTATTTTTAATTGAATTCAAAAACTGTTTTCCATGCAGTGACAGTTGGACATACAGTCCATGTCTGACAAAAAACATACCATAATAGTAGTCAATATGACTTGTATATTATATTCTAAGTCTTCTAACGATTTGATAAAAACTATCATGCTAAGTCTTGCCCTCCGTTCTAACTTTCAAGTCATATATGTTGCCATTTGATGTCATTTCATGATGCACGCAAGAACCAGGGGAGTCTGGTGTTAATATGCTAGGCAGAAGATCAAATGTGCTTGGTTGATGCATGAGAACCAATGTGGTTTGTTTGCACTTTTGCAGGAACCAATGAGATTTGCAGGCAAATAGAGTTAAGCTGCCGTTGGCCATATTTAATTACATCAAAGCTGGTGTAGGAACATTGATGCACTGGTCATTGACAGAAGGGTAGACTATCAGCATGCTATCAATGTATAACAATTTACGTACATTTTGGTCTGTTTGCCAGAGGACTTGGGATAAAGTGAACAAGCCATGTACCACGTTAATGATGCTTTAATTGTGATGTTTGGCCTATTTGGAGCTTGACAGACATGGTTCCTATCCATAAGTGGCTTGTGGAAAAGTGCATTAAGATTCTTCATTATCTTTTCTTTCACATGAAGAAAAAATAACAACACACATTTTGGAATATGGAGGTAACATTTTAACAGATTTTTTCGGGTGAACTATTGGTTCTCCTGAGAAATTACGCTGTTTCTGTGACAAGTCTAGGCTGTCTCTATAAATGGAAAAACAAAACCAGACCGTACATGCTAGCCAATCAGGATGTGAACCTCAACCAATGCTGTGAGTTTTGGACTAATTGTTTGTCTGAACAATGAGAGATGGGAAATCTTTGGGATTAAGCTTAGAGTAGAACATTATTTTTTGCTAAATGACCGGAAATTATTTTATTTTATTTGGTTTTATATTAATAAGAGATTAAGTCATTTTTCTGGTGTTTCCATGTAACTCCTTGTGCCAGAAAATGATCTACATTTTGGAATATGGAGGTAACATTTTAACAGATTTTTTCGGGTGAACTATTGGTTCTCCTGAGAAATTACGCTGTTTCTGTGACAAGTCTAGGCTGTCTCTATAAATGGAAAAACAAAACCAGACCGTACATGCTAGCCAATCAGGATGTGAACCTCAACCAATGCTGTGAGTTTTGGACTAATTGTTTGTCTGAACAATGAGAGATGGGAAATCTTTGGGATTAAGCTTAGAGTAGAACATTATTTTTTGCTAAATGATCGGAAATTATTTTATTTTATTTGGTTTTATATTAATAAGAGATTAAGTCATTTTTCTGGTGTTTCCATGTAACTCCTTGTGCCAGAAAATGATCTATTTTTTTTTAATGGCTTTGCCTCCAGAGTTGTATATTTTCCATCACATTGGTCACTTATCTCCAGGTACTGACGCATGACAAGTGTTTTTTTTTTATTGACATTTTTCCTTAAGAGCATAGAAAGCGTTCATGGGAAGAAAATTTCCCTAAAGGCACAATTTACAGGGGCTGTTTGGGCCCTTAAAAATTTCCTGGCTCAAAATATTCCTGCAGTGGGCCATCATCGGTTTGCAGCAAGTCTATTTGCCAACCCAGCGCTCCCGCCTCAAAGTCAGAGCCAACGGGAGAGGGAGAGAGAGAGCGCCAAGATGGGAGGGGGAAACTGAGGGTATCAGCAGAGAGGAACACACAAGTGCTGAGCGACTGTACGCGTTGTGCTCGCCTGCTGCGGATGCTTGTGTTTGTTTGCTGACTGAAGTGTTGTTCTGTCTGCACCGCGCCAAGGGAAATCGCCACCTAACAAAGCCCCGACTGTGTGCGATCCAGCAACTAAAAACAGGAGAGGGAGTCAGAAAGTGTGAGGAGAAACCATTTGGGACTCCACTGCAGATCTGCAAAGATGCAATGCCAAGAATTCGTGCTCTAACGGATGCCGCTTACCTGTAGTACATCTTAAAGCCGGCTCAACAGAGGACGGGACAATCTGATTGCTGACTTCACAAGCTGCATGGGGGTTCTAGTGTGTTGTGACTGCTTCTTTTACAGGTACCAAAACTGGTAGTTTTGGGATGTTTTATCCTCCCTTTCGCATGTTTTTTTTCTTCTTCTTTTTTTCGCAGAAGTCCTCTACTGCCTTGGAGTGGAGGATGTTATTAAAGAACGGATGCCGCTTACCTGTAGTACATCTTAAAGCCGGCTCAACAGAGGACGGGACAATCTGATTGCTGACTTCACAAGCTGCATGGGGGTTCTAGTGTGTTGTGACTGCTTCTTTTACAGGTACCAAAACTGGTAGTTTTGGGATGTTTTATCCTCCCCTTTCGCATGTTTTTTTTCTTCTTCTTTTTTTCGCAGAAGTCCTCTACTGCCTTGGAGTGGAGGATGTTATTAAAGCTTTGCCAGGGTATGCTGGGTGATCAGTCCTAAGATGACACCTAGAAGCTTCGGCAAGAGAAAGAGCCATTATCTGAAGTTCAAAATCAATGCAGCTCATGATTTTTTGTAGAGTGTGGGGGCTGCAGACCAATGTTGGTTGGGACACTGTGTTCCCAGCTTGCTTTTTCCCAATTGCTAAGGGCAGACTTTGCCCTCTCCAGTGCTAGTTTCGACCTCTACCTCGATTTGGAAAGTTAAGCAAGTGGGCTGTTCAAAAGTTAGTGAACACTAACAGACCAGTGCGTGCTCTTCATGTGGAAGGCTCGAGAGATGCTGTTTCCTTTTTTCGTTTACATATGGTTGTAGTTTTATTTTGCTGCAGTGCTGCTATATATAACAAATCGCTAAAGTTCCAGGGTTTTCCAAGGTTGCTCGCCAATGTGAAAAAGTCCCAGATGTATTTGATTAAAAAGTTGAGTTTGTCTTTTTGCTGATCTATCTGTCCTTTGTTCTGTCCTCTTCATCTTTCCATCGTTTCCGTCTCCTTTTCGACTCTTGTGTTGAGTCATTGTTTACATTTGGCAAGCTAGAAAACCATCAAACTCTGCTTGATCTGGCAGTGTATTTAGTCTTCTGTGGCTGAGATGTTATTGGCTGGCTGGTGTGGATGGAGTTCACGTCTTTGTAGTGCAGTATACAAACTCACTGTTTTGTTTTATAAAGCCGCCGTCAGGTGGTGTTGTTTAGTCTCTCAAGAATTTCAAAAAAATGTTAACCTATGCAGTGTCTGCTGTTTTTGAGATAACAGCTTGTATATAACCAAAGCTATGCTTAAGTTGCAATAACTGTACTGATAAGTTGGCTGTGTGCAGATGGAAATGTACATGACCACGCCAGGACTTGAATAAATGGAAAATGCATCCTTGCAAAATTCACGCTGTATCAAATATAATGTTGCTAAACTTGTTTAGGTGAAGTCCAACTCCCAAAATCTGTAATCACATCCTGTTTGGTTTTGTGTAAACAGATTTGAGTTACTGTAGTTTTCCATTTAGTGCTTCCTCAAAGGTGGCCAAAATGTGGCGTAGGATTTTTCTTGGAAGTAATTTGTTATGGGTAGTGTTGGTAGTTTAAAAATATTCCAGCACTGCCTGGTTTTTTGGTACGCCGTTATCTGCTAAGTCATCTGACTGGGGTGTCTATTTAATCTGATGTGATTTAATTGGTCTGTGTTGGTCAGCGGTTCCTTACTGTCTGCATTCTTCTCTAGCTGTGGGCCAATCTCCTGTGACGATCACGTCTTGGGCTAAAAAGGCCAGACTTACAAAAGCTGAAGTCTGAGTTCATCATCTTTGAGGTTTCATTTTGAATAAAATTAGCGTTGTGTTCAAATTATAAATAATGTATTGGTAACCATATTGCTATTGTCTAGTAGTAGTTTAAGAAGTAGTAGGGTTTTTCAGTAGTTTTGATTTTTGGATGCTGATAAGCTTATTTGTAATTCTTGAATTACAGTTTCTAGAAAACCTGTACTAAACCCATTTTAATTTGTGATCTCACTTAAAAACACAAATCTGTATGGTATCCTTAGTCTAAATGCGATTAAAAGGATTTGTACTTTCAGCCATCATATCAGCCATGAAAACGAAAAACTTAAGCCTCGTACACACCGGGACGTTTATCCTTTAGGTGAAGTCCAACTCCCAAAATCTGTAATCACATCCTGTTTGGTTTTGTGTAAACAGATTTGAGTTACTGTAGTTTTCCATTTAGTGCTTCCTCAAAGGTGGCCAAAATGTGGCGTAGGATTTTTCATGGAAGTAATTTGTTATGGGTAGTGTTGGTAGTTTAAAAATATTCCAGCACTGCCTGGTTTTTTGGTACGCCGTTATCTGCTAAGCCATCTGACTGGGGTGTCTATTTAATCTGATGTGATTTAATTGGTCTGTGTTGGTCAGCGGTTCCTTACTGTCTGCATTCTTCTCTAGCTGTGGGCCAATCTCCTGTGACGATCACTAAAAAGGCTAAAAAGGCCAGACTTACAAAAGCTGAAGTCTGAGTTCATCATCTTTGAGGTTTCATTTTGAATAAAATTAGCGTTGTGTTCAAATTATAAATAATGTATTGGTAACCATATTGCTATTGTCTAGTAGTAGTTTAAGAAGTAGTAGGGTTTTTCAGTAGTTTTGATTTTTGGATGCTGATAAGCTTATTTGTAATTCTTGAATTACAGTTTCTAGAAAACCTGTACTAAACCCATTTTAATTTGTGATCTCACTTAAAAACACAAATCTGTATGGTATCCTTAGTCTAAATGCGATTAAAAGGATTTGTACTTTCAGCCATCATATCAGCCATGAAAACGAAAAACTTAAGCCTCGTACACACCGGGACGTTTATCCTGGGTGCCTATTGTCTTTTGTGTTCATACCCAAGCGATTTTCGCAGGCGATGAGCCGAGTGAACGTGCAAATTCACTCCCTAACATTAGATGGCGCTTAATGAAAAACAGAAATACCCCGATACACATCGAATCCTTTTTGATCTGCAATTCCTCTCCATAACAACTCCCTCTTATCGAGATTTTTGTAGTCGCTGTCATGTTTGTCATAATGCACTTTGTGTGCAGACACCAATGAGACCAGCAGCTCTACATTCATCTTGCTTCGATGCTTCTTTTTGATCTACTTACTTCCTCTTTGTCGTTAGGTATCAATGTGTGCTCGGCAAGACCGTTTTGTGCTTGAACGCCACCAAGTCGTGTTTTACTGTAACTTCAGCAGCTCCAGGCACGTGAACAAAAGCGCCAATCTCATTGGTCGGCCAGTTTTTAATGCGGCGCATCAAACCAAAAAAACGAGCCCGAGGTGTTTTTTAAAAAAATGACACACTCACATTGGTGGCCTTAGTCTAGTCACGAGGCGTTAAACGTTGGCGATAATCGCGCGCGATATTCGTCCCGGTGTGAACAAGCCTTTAGGAGGTAGGATGTACTAGATTGCACTTGAACGTTACTGCATGCTTTAATTATATTTTAATTGCCTTAAGTTTTTTTTTCAATAATTAGGCAGTACATTTGCACATCCGCCAGTTACCTATTCCATAGTTTGTTGTCATCGTTGAATAATGTTGTAATTTTATCTGTAGCCCCTTCAGACCTCCAATTCCCCTCTGTCTTGCCCCCTTCTGTCTCTCCTGTGAAAATTACGTAAGTGCCTCCTCCCACTATATCGGCTTGCAGTGATGCCTCTCTCGCTCTGCCTCAGCATCCCGAGCTGCAGCGTGAGCACCTGATAATGCTTGCTCAGCGTCATCGCCCAAGGTCACTTCATTCATTCCTACCTCAGCTGGAGACTCTGCTCACATCCAGCCGTTTTGACAATTAATCACATCAGCGAAGGATAAATGAATGCTTAAGCCGTGTAGGGCATAATCTGTTTTGGCAGTACTATGCAAACCACGTCCACCCATCCCAGTACCCATTTAAATACCCTAGAGGTGTTGTTTATTCTTGACATCATTCAGATGTGCCCCTTTAATTTCTTTTGTAATTATCTTTGATTAATTATGTTGAAATGGAAGGAGGTTACCACAAGACCATCACCACAGAAGTCTTCACCACTCCCTTAGCTTGATAATGTTCACATCTCATAATGCGAGAGATGTTTTTTTTTTTTGCAATGCTAAGCCTTTCTATATTTAGCAGACAAGAGCTTCTTGTTGGAGGAGAATTACAAGGAGGAACGCAATATTGCTCATCACAGCAGGTTCCTATTACGTAACATCCAGAAGTTGCAGCTGTGACGCCATCCGGTTGGAAATGCCTTGGTGCCCCACTCGTTCAGGTACACTTGCATACTGATGGACACATTCAGTTCCATTTGCGCATCAAGGTCACATCATGCATATGTTTTAAAGGTTAGTTCTCGACATTTAACCCCATTTTCACGTCTTGAAATCAAGGGTTTTTTTGGTCGGTGTGGGAGTAACATGGAGATGTAAACTGGAGGAGTGAAACTCTTTGAACAGAAGTTAGCATTGAAGAGATTGATGGGCCCTTCATTCAGGGTTGGTTGGTCAAGTTGGCCTTTTATTCCTCTCTTGAATTATTTCTTTTTCGAAAAGGCTTTAATTTCTTTTAATGTAGGAGGTTTTATTCTAAGTCGTTCAGCCATCTGTTGTTGGGCCATGTGCTTATGGAAATAGGCTATTTTACCTCTTGCAGAATATTTTTAATCTCAAAAGGCATGCCTATGGACCACAGAACAGAACGTCTAATGCACTTTAAACAAAAATGGTAAGAGCTGGCCTAAACCACCAGCTCCAGTTTAACTGGATGGTGTCTATATAGTTTTATGAGTCAAGTTGGTTTTGATCACTCTGTCAGGAAGTTCTAACAGATCTAATCACAAAAGTTTCTAAGGCTCATGGCTTCAAATATCTGAAAGATATTCAAGAGTTTTGTTTGAGAAACATAGTAGCAAATAAGCAAGATCCACTGTGCACACCCGTAGCCTCCCATTTGTTCTCAAGGTTATGCCTGATTTCAGATAGAACCGCTAGATTTAAATCAGCACAGCCAGCGAACGCAACTGTTTTGAACAAGCGCACCTTTTATTAACAACCAAAAAATTTTGTTGTCTGCTGCGGAAGAACAGACGTTCCTCTCGTTGATAGCAGAGGAACGGATCCAGCGAGAGATTGATGGGGCGACGCGGAATGAAAAAGTTTTTTTTAGGAGTCATGGTAGTAGAGGTGGCGCAACTATAACGACATGTGAATAATTCCGCCCACTCTAAAGCGGTACTGAACTGCAGTGGAAACGCAAACCGTGCCGAGCCGAACCGTGCCGTGCCGTACTGAGCCGTGCCGAGCCGAGTCGTACCACGCAGTGGAAAAGCGCCATAAGAGAGTGTTTCCTTCTCTTGCACCCCTCACCACCCGGAAGTTCTTGTTGTGCAGCACAATTGTGTGGCCAATTTTCTTAAGCTTGTTTCCTCTACAAACATGGCATCCCACAGCTTATTTATTCCCTCTCTTGCACAGAGGTCTTTTTTTATTAGACCCTAACATGTGACTCACTGTCTTGGCTCTTCTGTTATTCTGCTTACAAAATATTGACAAATCCTGCAAGAATGATACAAGAATGGCCAGTTTTGACAGTTTATAAAGAGGCTTGTTTGATGCATGTGGGGCAAAGTGCTGTAGGAAAATAAAGGAACCTTTCCTGATGAAATTGTCTATATACCTGGAGAACAGCTACTTTTGAATGACCATCAATGGAGAAAATGCTTTTTGCAGCTAGATGGTGTAGTTACAGTATTTACCAGCAGGGGCTAAATGGACCATGCTAACCAGCAACTTTGGTTTATGTACTTCTGTATTTCTCCAGTAAGAGGCAGTGAACTTCTTACAGTAAAAACAAGACTCACATCCACTGTTTGTATCTCTGTGCCTTCAGATGGAGCTTGTGGTTTAACCAGTGCAATTATACATCACATGGTCTTCTTGCCTTTTCATTTTTTTATTTTTATTTTTTTTTACTGTTTTTGTTTTTTAGCCCACAGCTATTTTTGCTCTTGGTCATCTTAAATCTTTACTGGAACTCATGCCATCCATTTCGGATGAATTATCAGTGTGTGTCTGTGCACGTTTGTAACTATTCATGTGTACCTCATTACTTTACATAATGGTTGTCTACACTGATGAAGCTTGTCTCATCATCTTTCATCTTTTTGTCCTTCAAACAAAGACCTTGATTAGTTTTTCCTACCTCCTAATCTGGGGATCAAAGGCTCTGCCTCCATAATTACCAACATTCAGTGGCTCTTTCACAAGCTGAATAAAGCCAGTTCTTTCCACTGCTTCATTTCCTTGTCTCAATTGATGTTGCTATGGATTAACATCTGTATCCCATCTTTAGGTCTATAATCCTAATCCACTTGAAATCATAATGACTGTGTTTATTTAAATTGCTGTAACTGAAGGTGACAAAGCAGCATGATTAAACCCGTTTTTAATGACCAATATTGCTAGGGATGCACCGTTATTAAAATTCTTGCTGATATAAGATGATGATAATTGTTTTATATAACACATAAATGGCCAACATTAAAATTCTGTATTATTTTGCCTAAATAAACACACAAAAAATAAAACATTAAAACTAAAACCAGTTGTTTTAAATGCTAGATGCTGAAGAGAATTTTGGCATCACAACATTATAATGCACAATATGAAAAATGGATATGAGATTTGCTAAAACTTAAACAGTGTTATTAAATAACTAGTTAACTAATGAACTAAATAATACGTTAAGTTAGCATTAGATGATGTAACGGATCATGTTATCTAGTACCAGCATCATCTGCCATCATCTAGTGAGCAATAGCATATTAACCAAAGGCTGATTTGGTTCTAATAAACAAACACCGATAAATTTAAATGAACTTACACAATATTTAAACAAAGAATAACTAAATAAGAAACTGTATGTTGACCAAACATTTGGTAGATTTTATAATTAGATGGCTTCTTTTGTTCATTGGTTAATTGGTTGTCAAGTTATCATTGACACTGTATTGAGTTTACATCTTGCAGGTTTTTTTTCCCTCAGAAGTGCGAGATATAAACCGCAATTCTGAAGTTTTTCTCGCAATTACGAGTTTATATCTCACAATTCTGACTTTATTTCTCAGAATTGCATGTTTATATGACTTTATAACATGCAATTGCGAGTTTATATCAAACAATTTTGACCTTTTTTTTCTCAGAATTGTGAGTTTATATCACAATGCTGACTTTTTTTCTTAAAATTGCGAGTTTACTTGCAATTCTGAGAAAAAAGTCAGAATTGCGAGATATAAACTCACAATTTCAAGAAAACAAATCAGCATTGTGAGATAAAAAAAAACGTCACAATCACCTTTTTTCTATACACTGGCGAAACGGGCTTCCTACTCTGTACTGATTCAGGTAGTTTTATTGGACAATTGCTTTTGAGGCAAGTTAGAACTGCAATTACCAGCTATTTTGAGATTTTTATTAATCTGCCGAGACTTCAGGGTATGTTTGTAGATTTTGATATTTGCCCCGTATCAAGATTTCCAAACTGAACCTGAACCTCCAACCGCTGGAATGCTGCGTGTGTGGTGAAGCCTTTTGAACATGCTACAACACGCTTCCAACTTCTCGCTTTGTGGCACTGTTTCCTTCATTAACTCTTTTGCTCTTTCTTTTTCTGCCCCACTGGCCTTTTTACATTTGCAGGGCAATTTTTATTATTATATAACTTTTTACAACCAAAAATTCTATAATAAAGTCAGACTTGCACAATCGGTTTCAAAATCAGATTTGACACATTCCCGGAATTTGCGTATATTTCAGCCAAAAATGTAACAGAATCTCTCAAGCAAGATTTGTAACACGATTGCTGTAAGAAAAGAAAAAAACAGATCTGATATGTTTCCTGAAAGGTGTTTTTTCCCTCATCCATCCATCCATCTCTCTCTTGCTTTCACTGCTCCCCGCTGTGTGCTTCTTAGCTGAGAGCAGAGCATGTTGGTGCATGCAGTTGCTCCGTGGCAGGAATGCGCGATAGGATGCAGGACCATGTTAAAAATGGCCATCATCCAAAACCACTCCAGGACAGCAGGGGACATGAGCAGATAGACAACTCATGGTGTTGCAATAAATTATTTAATGCCTTTGCTAGTGAAAAATGGTCAGTTCATACCAGAAAAATAATAAAATAGGAACTCTTTTAAAATTATTTTAAGATTTAGATTTTTGTGGCTCTGCTGACCAGAACAAAAATAGACCATGTTTGGAAAGTATTGCTTGTGGGAGTGATTTAATGAAGGTGTAGCTATCTTAATTAGTGATTAACTTGTGATTGTGAACAAGTGATTACTTGATTAATGAGGGATGAAGTTCTCTACACTTCAGCAAGTTGAAATGATATTAGTAATCACAGTGAAAGGCTCTTGCAGTGTTTAATGTCTTTTCTCCCATTTGCGACAGGATTGTGGGTAGGTTCTTATCTGTCTTGTTCATCTCATGTCGTCCTAGACATTTCAGCAGGGCTGGATTACTCATCTGCTGAATGCTTTAGCTCCGGGCCTAATGTGCTGTGTCTGAGAGGATTTGTTTTCCTCTTTGCTTTGTCTAAGAGGAATGTTCGTTGACTTTCTTACCGAACGAGTCGAGCGAGCCATGTGACCAATCATATGACTTACTATTTTTATTTTATTATTAACCTGGCCTTCACTTATTGAATGAGTTGAATTATAAGCTTTTGCCATGGCTATTGCTCACACTGCATACAAGAATATAAAAAAGAATCCAGCACCACTTGTGCTGGATTCTATTTAATCCAGCCTTAAATACCCCGAGGAAGGCTCTTAGGCTGAAATGTGTTGGTATTTTTATTTTTTTTAAGTATTAAAGTTCCCTTCCAGTGGTGCTTGATTCTTTTTTTCATATTCTTGTACACAGTTTGTTTCCATGCACCTTGTGAAGTGGTAAAGTTGTGCCAGATCCCATCTCACTAGTATTACTCGCATTGGCCTGATGTCACCACCTCAAACATGATGTCTGGTCCTACAGTACGTGTTTTGTACTATAATTGGTAATTGGACACATAAGAACATGACTTAATTCTTTAGACTGAAAGTAAAGGCTGAACAGGAAGCACGTCCTGTAAATCAGTGACTTAATTGTGTTATCAGACACGGCAGATGCTGCTGGTATGTTGTTTCAGTTGTCGTGAATCAGGTGGTGAGTAAACATCTCATGAAGTGTGTGGGATCAGACAGAGGGTTTGGTTGGGCCTTAGCTGACAGATACCATTTCACTACGCAAAGTCCAGCCCCTCATGTATTTTTCCAAAAGAGTCACTTGCGTAATACGTGAAGATTGATGAGATAATATACTATTTTTTATATATTTTTTTTACCTTGAGGAACTTTGTAAATGTGGTAGTTTTACTAATTGTCTGTCGTCAGAGTACGTCAGACTAACTGTTTTTTTTTTTTCAAGAACTTGTGGTTTTATGAATCACTGGCTTCTTGATCAAATAATTTCCTTTTGGTTTTAATGGGAAGACGAACAAAATGCCAGTTACGAAATAGCTTTTGCAACAACTGTGTTATATAAATATCTTTTTAATGAGGTAAAAATAAAGACTTATTTCACTTATCACCTAGATGTTTCTGCGTTTTTATCAGTCTTTTCTTTATCCAGAGGCAGTCAAATTATGAATTTTCAGACATTTAGGCTGAAATGTGTTGGTATTTTTATTTTTTTTAAGTATTAAAGTTCCCTTCCAGTGGTGCTTGATTCTTTTTTTCATATTCTTGTACACAGTTTGTTTCCATGCACCTTGTGAAGTGGTAAAGTTGTGCCAGATCCCATCTCACTAGTATTACTCGCATTGGCCTGATGTCACCACCTCAAACATGATGTCTGGTCCTACAGTACGTGTTTTGTACTATAATTGGTAATTGGACACATAAGAACATGACTTAATTCTTTAGACTGAAAGTAAAGGCTGAACAGGAAGCACGTCCTGTAAATCAGTGACTTAATTGTGTTATCAGACACGGCAGATGCTGCTGGTATGTTGTTTCAGTTGTCGTGAATCAGGTGGTGAGTAAACATCTCATGAAGTGTGTGGGATCAGACAGAGGGTTTGGTTGGGCCTTAGCTGACAGATACCATTTCACTACGCAAAGTCCAGCCCCTCATGTATTTTTCCAAAAGAGTCACTTGCGTAATACGTGAAGATTGATGAGATAATATACTATTTTTTATATATTTTTTTTACCTTGAGGAACTTTGTAAATGTGGTAGTTTTACTAATTGTCTGTCGTCAGAGTACGTCAGACTAACTGTTTTTTTTTTTCAAGAACTTGTGGTTTTATGATTCACTGGCTTCTTGATCAAATAATTTCCTTTTGGTTTTAATGGGAAGACGAACAAAATGCCAGTTACGAAATAGCTTTTGCAACAACTGTGTTATATAAATATCTTTTTAATGAGGTAAAAATAAAGACTTATGTCACTTATTATCACCTAGATGTTTCTGCATTTTTATCAGTCTTTTCTTTATCCAGAGGCAGTCAAATTATGAATTTTCAGACATTTTTCTGCTTGTAAAGTATTAGTCACACCCATATACTCAAATAGACTTTTTCTAATGTTTAATTAAAATTCTGTTTTAGTTTAAACACATTCCCTCTGCTCCTCTGACAGGAATTTATTTGTAATTTGGCTTCAGGCACAATTCAGTGTCAGGCAGACTTTTATATATAAATATATTTTTACCCTTAAAATATTACTGAGCCCTTTATATGTTTGGCTTTGAATCTGTAAATGTCCTAAATATTAGGACAATAGTTTTTGTCTCCAATAAGACTTAAGTAGCTCTTAAAATGTACTAGTGTCTGATTATTTATGTCGAGTTCAGGTGGTCGTAAGATTTTGCTTTTATCAAGGTTTTATCTGAACAACCAGAATAAATAAACAGTAGTGCATTGTCACTTTACCTCAGAATGGCTTGTAATTATGGTAAATGTTTCCTCTTAAACGTAACTGTAAAGAAGTAACTTCATTCGGAAGCCGGTCACACCACATTGGCCGGAATATAAAACACTGTCTGACCGAGAGCAAAGAACAGAGAGCAGAGAGCAGAACTTCAAACTGCATGTCAACCACAACACGCCCCGCCCACGCACGCCTATGATTGGCTGTCTTCTGGCGTTAACATATCATGCCCCGCCCGTTAACTGTTCTGATTGGCTGGCCTTTGGTAGAACGAGAACTTTGGAGCAAGAACTTTATATTCTCTTACTACCTAGTCTTTGAAAAGATCCACGGAAGGGAAAGGGAAAGACCGGTCAGTTCAAGCGCCTTGGACTCTCAGTCCATTTTTTGTCGTTAGCACTTCGGATATGCACTCCCAGAAAACTCCCAGAAGCGGATTAAGTTGCAAGATGGTTCTTCAGGCTGTTGGTAAAGTTTTAAGGTAACGTTGCTTTGCTGTTTTTTTTATTAATCCAGTAGATTTGCATGTCTCATACAGGTGCATAAACCTACATAGGAGCTATAATAAACAAAGTAACAATATTTCGTTAATAAATATGTATGTGTGCATAATTTACACATTTTAAGAGCACAACAGTGCATTCAGGAGAATATAATTTTTAACAGTTTCACGTATCTCAAATAATTATTACATTAAGACTAATAGCATGCATATGGAGGGTATAATGTATACGAATATAGTATTTAAAAATATAATTTCAAATAAAAAGTCTATAGTAGGCAATTAGAAGCCGCGTCATCCATCAAAACTTTATAGGCAAATTGTTTGGTTGAAATTTAAATAACTTTTTTAGGCTTTTCTAAAAAGAGACATATTAAAACTATTCGGAATTAGAATAATAAAAAAACATTTTACGCTTTACATTTGTTATTGGGACCGATTATTTTGCGCGTGCTGTTCATGGAGCGAGAATAATAACATTCCGATCGCAGATATACGATTGGTTGAGAAATTATGTGTCTCATGCATATTCATGAGCAAACATGAAACGTTTGTAATGATTCACTGCTCGTTTTAATTGTTTGGAAACTTAAATTGTTCGAGCACTTGCACCAGTTATTACACTCGGGGAAAAACAGATGATGTCTTATAAACGATAGAAAGATAGATAGATAGATATGCAACTATTCTGCAAAAAACAAAACAAAAAACCTGCATGTCTGTCTAAAATGATTGTTACAATGATTTACTCCGGAATACAAAAGAGACAAGTGCAAAGAAAAAAATAGAATCTAATTAATTCAAGAGGGCTCTTAATTCAATAGATTCAAAAGATAGGCTACTGTATATGTGAGTTTATAAGTATTGTATTCCATGGCTCTTTTTTAACCTTTAAGGGGTACATTTGTGAAATTCATTTGGAAAGTTTGTGTTTGTGAGGGATGGTTTCAAAGACCTCTCTGTGGTGGTGATGCTGATGACCTCTGGCTGTACCATCCCCATGGTGCAGTTGCTGTGTTTAACACAATACTGTCATCTCAATGGCTCTTCACACACTCCTGATGCCCATGAGAACTAGGAAGTCCAAACATGGCTTGACGCACTCAGCCAGAGGCCAGCAAGTACTTTAGAATCAATGCTGAAGGTCACCCTGTTGTTTGAAACCAGTATAAATGCTCATATTTTTATTTTATTTTGTATGTGTGCATAATTTACACATTTTAAGAGCACAACAGTGCATTCAGGAGAATATAATTTTTAACAGTTTCACGTATCTCAAATAATTATTACATTAAGACTAATAGCATGCATATGGAGGGTATAATGTATACGAATATAGTATTTAAAAATATAATTTCAAATAAAAAGTCTATAGTAGGCAATTAGAAGCCGCGTCATCCATCAAAACTTTATAGGCAAATTGTTTGGTTGAAATTTAAATAACTTTTTTAGGCTTTTCTAAAAAGAGACATATTAAAACTATTCGGAATTAGAATAATAAAAAAACATTTTACGCTTTACATTTGTTATTGGGACCGATTATTTTGCGCGTGCTGTTCATGGAGCGAGAATAATAACATTCCGATCGCAGATATACGATTGGTTGAGAAATTATGTGTCTCATGCATATTCATGAGCAAACATGAAACGTTTGTAATGATTCACTGCTCGTTTTAATTGTTTGGAAACTTAAATTGTTCGAGCACTTGCACCAGTTATTACACTCGGGGAAAAACAGATTATGTCTTATAAACGATAGAAAGATAGATAGATAGATATGCAACTATTCTGCAAAAAACAAAACAAAAAACCTGCATGTCTGTCTAAAATGATTGTTACAATGATTTACTCCGGAATACAATAGAGACAAGTGCAAAGAAAAAAAATAGAATCTAATTAATTCAAGAGGGCTCTTAATTCAATAGATTCAAAAGATAGGCTACTGTATATGTGAGTTTATAAGTATTGTATTCCATGGCTCTTTTTTAACCTTTAAGGGGTACATTTGTGAAATTCATTTGGAAAGTTTGTGTTTGTGAGGGATGGTTTCAAAGACCTCTCTGTGGTGGTGATGCTGATGACCTCTGGCTGTACCATCCCCATGGTGCAGTTGCTGTGTTTAACACAATACTGTCATCTCAATGGCTCTTCACACACTCCTGATGCCCATGAGAACTAGGAAGTCCAAACATGGCTTGACGCACTCAGCCAGAGGCCAGCAAGTACTTTAGAATCAATGCTGAAGGTCACCCTGTTGTTTGAAACCAGTATAAATGCTCATATTTTTATTTTATTTTATCATTATCCTGACTGTACAGTAAATAAATTGTGGTACTAATATTAATATCTAGAGAACAGGATGATTGATGGCCAATATAATAGCAATGTTTACGTAATACTTGATCTACATAGAATTGCTGAAAAGTAATAAACACTTGTTTTACACTATTTCGATTCACTTATTAATTATTAGTTAACAACGGTCTATAATCTCAAAAATTTTAAATATTGGCCAATTAATCATGCTGGCCGGCCGCTATGTCAATCTATTTCTAACTATAAACCAACTTTATTGATGGTGCTTTTTGCACCAAATTTTGATCTTGACCAATGGATTGTCATATCATGTGACATTCAATCATGGCTATTTATGCGTTTCTTTTGTTTGCTATTTTCAATCACTTGTCCTTGTGTGATGAGAATGAACTCTATGGCAGTTTTGGGAAAAACTTTGCACTTGCACAGTAAGCTGCTTTTTCATTTTTTTTTTAAGAATCATGTAATGTTTTCCTAAAGAGCAAAAGAGCCCATTCAGGTAGGTGCTGGATTTTTTCACTGCTGTTTACTAATTTCCAGATTGTAGTTTTGGTATCCATATGGCATCTTTGAAGTTTCCAACCCTGTCCTGAGTCAGAGTGATTTAGGGATGTTTATATGTTTTAGCTGCTTGCAGATGCTGGATGACAATTTGCACAGTGTGTTGCATAATGTCAGGCTTCATGAATATATCATCTTTGAGATTCTGAACAGCATGCTGTGTTTAATAATTACTTTTGACAAGATGTTTACCTGTCAGTGAAGTAAATTGTTTAATTAAGTTCCCTAAGAACTTGTGATCTTTATCCACGCCAAGCCTCTGAAGAAAACCAGTGAACGCTTCCATGCTTTAAGATAAACACATGTATTAATGTTTTAAATTTAGTCACAAGATAAAATCAAGTCCAGGATTCTCCTGCTTGATTCTGATAAAACCAAAAAACAATGGAAAGCAAAGCATGGGAATGCATTTGAGGTTCCAGAACACCGTTATTTCAGTACCCCAGTATAGTTGGTTTTTACATCAAGAAACAGTTTGTTCAAAATCTCAATGCACATTGTTTTACTTTAGCCTTCACAGGGTTTCGTAATTTTCCAGGAAGCACCGTTTTTGTGAATTATGTGGTGAAGGGCAAATTCTCAAGCCATTAGCTAGTTTATTTTAGAAAGAAAGAAAAACTTTCTAGCTGCCAGCGGCCGTCCTGTTACACACACACACACATCATGCCCACTCATAGCAGTTTCCTGTAGATATCGTTGCCATAAAAGGCATTGTAGTTTCCAGACTCTCAAACCAAGCCAGAAAGAAAAACTTTCTAGCTGCCAGCGGCCGTCCTGTTACACACACACACACACATCATGCCCACTCATAGCAGTTTCCTGTAGATATCGTTGCCATAAAAGGCATTGTAGTTTCCAGACTCTCAAACCAAGCTAATGTTTTGACCAAAAACCTGTATCATCCACTCGGCTCTAGAAACCCATCTGTGTTTGTGTATCACGTTTCTCAACATAGTTTTACAGATTGCCATTCCTGGCTCCACTTTGGCAGGGTTCACACTTGAGTTTAATCTGGTGTCACTCCACTTTTGAGGTATGTGCTTTGACTGATTTGCAAATAAGAGTAATATACAACAACAAAAAAGCTTAAAGCTGTGAGATGTTTCTGTAATGTTGATTGTGTCAACATTGTGTGTTCAGAAGCGACTCCTTTATTTTGTAGAATGGAATTTAGGGAAGTCACGCCGACATTTATGTTTAGATGTCACTCCCAAAACTTTGCAGAATGTAAAGAGAACATATCGTCTTTGAATTCTGGACATTAAAATAAGTCTGTTATTAGTCAGCAGAGGGATGGGTTTTGCGGGAAGCAGAGTGTTTGAGCTCAGCTGCACAGATCCATCAAAGGATCTGGGAGATGTTCAGATCTTCCAGCTGGCTCAAGCCTCAAGTTCAAATTCCTACCAGCTGAACCTGACAGCTGCCCGCTTGCTTGCTGGCATCACTTTCACTTGATAAGGATGATTGATTCCTCAATGTAGATCCTTTATACTGATCTTAGATCAGTTGTGCAAGTTTACAGAATTTAGATTTAGAGAAAATGTCATATTGCACCATGGTGCTTCGGGTGTCCAGAGTTTGAATCCTGACTCGCGGTCCTTTCCTGATCCCATATCCCTCTCTCCCACTTCACTTCCTGTCAACAATACTGTCCTATCATAATAAAAGGCAAAACAGCCAAAAAAAAAAAAGAGAAATTTAGAGAACTATTTTACAAAGTGCCGTTTTTGTACGAATGTGTATGATGTGATTCATACAGAAATGTGTGATTTTTAGAAAAAAAACAAGCATATGATGAGATTCATAAGGAAACATGCTTTTTTGTTTGTTTGTTTGTTCACAAACCTAACCAGTGGGACACATACCGCAGATCGTTCAAAAACATACAATTGAGATTGTACGAATTACCACCAATGCCCTAAAACATAAAATGGTGAAATGGTTCTGGTTGGTTGTTTATCAAAAGATCCCAGCCCAACAATACTGTCCTATCATAATAAAAGGCAAAACAGCCAAAAAAAAAAGAAGAGAAATTTAGAGAACTATTTTACAAAGTGCCGTTTTTGTACGAATGTGTATGATGTGATTCATACAGAAATGTGTGATTTTTAGAAAAAAAACAAAAACAAGCATATGATGAGATTCATAAGGAAACATGCTTTTTTGTTTGTTTGTTTGTTCACAAACCTAACCAGTGGGACACATACGCAGATCGTTCAAAAACATACAATTGAGATTGTACGAATTACCACCAATGCCCTAAAACATAAAATGGTGAAATGGTTCTGGTTGGTTGTTTATCAAAAGATCCCAGCTAGGCCTTTGTTATTTTGGTTTCTCATTATTATACACTTCTAAACTTTCAAGTTTGATATCAGCATGTTGCTAAGCGAACCACAGGATAGTCAATTAAAATAAAACGGTACACACAAATTTCACTATGAACCCGATAGCGGTTTCAAATGCAGCTTGCTAATTGAAATGGCTAACTAATGCTAATCCTTAGGGTTAATGGTTTGAACAAACCCCTAATTAATTTCACCTAGTGAACAATAAGGCTTTTCACATTTAATGTTAGCATGTTGCTAATCTAAGAATAGTTAATTGAAATAAAAAACAACATGGTGCACAGAAATATTGTGTGAAATAATGTTTTAATGTGTGAAGTAATGTTTGTGAAATAATGTTTATACAACTGTTATTTATTGATCATTTGTGGTATTGAATGAAATATGTTCATAATCGACATTTAATAAGTGTATAATCGACATTTCTCTCGCCTCATCCACCGTCTTGGATTTTTTCATCAAGCTTGTCACAGTGCATTTTGGGATTTTCGATTACGAAAACATGGTGTTTAATAACACACCAAAATTAATTTGCTACGTTTTTGAACAACCTTGCTGAAAAAAATCTGCTAAAACTAGCTTAAAGGGTTAGTTCACCCAAAAATGAAAATTAGCCCATAAATTACTCACCCTCAAGTCATGCTAGGTGTATATGACTTTCTTCTTTTAGACGAATCCAGTCGGAGTTATATTAAAAATTGTCTTTGATCTTTCAAGCTGTTTAATGCCACTCAGCGGGTGTTGCATGCATCAGCCCAAAAGCAGTTAATAAAAATCGCCCATCCAGAAAAAAAAGTGTCTCACACGGCTCCGGGGGGTGAACAAAGGCCTTCTGTAGCGAATCGATGCTTTTTTGTAAGAAAAATATCCATATTCAAAACGTAATAATCATTTTAATCTAGCTTACGCCAACAGTCCTACATGGAAGCAGTTCCGGGCGGATGACGTATGAGCTCAGCGTTGCGCATGCGCTGCTCAGAAGTGACGCACGCGGAAGCGCAGGGGAGAGATCAAAACAAAACAACGATCAAGAATTAGAAGTACAAAA
>NW_015505662.1:112009-123409 GCF_001515645.1 Sinocyclocheilus grahami | reverse complement strand
AGTGTCTCACACGGCTCCGGGGGGTGAACAAAGGCCTTCTGTAGCGAATCGATGCTTTTTTGTAAGAAAAATATCCATATTCAAAACGTAATAATCATTTTAATCTAGCTTACGCCAACAGTCCTACATGGAAGCAGTTCCGGGCGGATGACGTATGAGCTCGGCGTTGCGCATGCGCTGCTCAGAAGTGACGCACGCGGAAGCGCAGGGGAGAGATCAAAACAAAACAACGATCAAGAATTAGAAGTACAAAACGAGGATTTGTAAAGAAGAATGTTGGAGGATTTCGATATAAGCCAAGAGGAGACTGGTTTTCCTTTGCTAAAGTAAGGAAACTTTGCTTCCTTTGCTCCTGTAAACAAACGTTGGTTTTCACGAGACTCACCGGCGCATGCGCAACGCTGAACTCATATGTCATCCGCCCGGAGCTGAACTAACCCTTTAAGCTGGTTGATTGGACCAGCTGACCATCTTAAAACAGCTAAGACCAGCCAAGCAGCATAGCTGGTTTTGTCAGTTGTTAAACTTCACGCCATGAGCGTGACTGTGACATCTTAAAACGCTGCCTTCATAGGGAGCTTATTTGGTTTTGGAACAGAGCCATTGTCTTCAGCTTTATTTATTCTGAAATATCCGTGAAAGACTTTTCATAACTTTTTGAATGTCACCTTTTAAAACTTTTTTCTTTTGTTCTTTGCAGCAACAACCTTCTTCAATCTGATAAATCTGCAGTATAGCACAATCTCAGAGTTTTGCACTGGGGACACATGTCAAGCCATGACGGCCTGCAACACGTGAGTTTCCCTTTCTCTTTCTTTCTATTGCCTGTCTTTCTTGCTCTTTCTTCCTCCAGATATGTCCTGGGTTGAGAACCAGAACCCTCTTCTCACGAGAACTGCTTCTGGATCAGATATTTCTCCTATTCGCAATATTTTTGCATTTTAAGATCAGATCCCAGATCAGCACACTAGCTTTGGATGAATCTGGGTTTGTGGGTCTGATTGGGGTTAATGCATGACTGGAATGAAAGCTGACACACATCTTACTGAAGCCAGTGCTTGTTTGGCTTTCAGATGCGTTTTGAACGAGAGAATACAAGGGAGCTATTCTCAGAATGAGGGGTTTTGTAAGTCTGTTCGAGGTGGAACCAATTAAATGACCTTAAATGCCTATAGTTGAATGTTCTCTCAGGCTGTTTGGGAAGATCAGAGGCCCGAACTAAAGATGAAAGAGATCAGTTATAAAATTACTTATGACAATATTTACCTTACAACTTTAGTCTCTTGACCAGCACTCATTATTTTTACCCATTTTTAAAAGTATTGTGTCATTTAAATTTCCCAGTATGTCAATTTTGCGCATTCCCCTACCTAAAATTGTATCAACTTCTCTATAATATATAGCAAGTATCCAGAAAACTTTGTATTTTTGCCTAATAACAATAATAATATTAAATAATTTATAATTCATAATAAGTATTATTATTATCATTATTATATAAAATGATTTAAATAATTTATAATACACACAATAATTAAAGTATTATTGTTGTTGTTCTGTTGTTAAAAATATAAGAATAAATATAAATGTAAAACAAATAAATAGAATATATTGTTATTAATAAAAATGTTTTATTAATATTACTTAAAATAAATATAAAATTAATTTACATTATTAATCAACAATAATTATTAGTTTATTCTGTAATAATATTTCAAAAATGTTTTTTGTTTATTTGAAGAATTTATAATGTTTCTATAACGAAGATTTGCTGTTTCCAAAGCAGCTGTCATTACCATCATACTAAGCATTTTAGAGAACTGAATTTCTATAAAATAGTTTAAACTTCATTTATGATGGAAATGATTACACCATAGTAAGGAATGTCATTGGCTTAGATTTTAAATTTTTTTTATGATATGAGAGCAGCTTTATTACCAAAACACTCAGTTTTTGAGTATACCGTCACATTACCTCATTACCATCACACACACTATTAATAATCCACCCTTATACATTATACCAAAATCCACTTGAAGGCTGATGAAACAGATTCAAGAAGTTTCATTTTCAGATTTCAAGCATTCAAAAAATGCCCGTAATTGTAGAATCTCCCTTCTACAAGTTAAACGGAAAGACGGGCCTCCATCTGTACATTCCCACAGCTTAACCGTGTTGACGTTACAATCGTTGCTCGACTCGTTCGCCCTGTTTGGCCGCAGTGAAGCCTGGGTGTGAGTCTCTAAAGACTGACCCTGTAGAACCAGAAGCATGACTATTCATGACAGATGTTAAAGGACGTGAATTACCAACACACAAAACGCTAACAATTACACGCTCACCTCCGGCATTCCACGCGGGACAAGGATGGGTGGGTGCGCTCATCAAAACACGAGCCTTATTTACCGTCACCGCGCCGCTCTGTCCATTGAGAAATCAATTACTGATCAAAAGACAAAAGACCTGATGTTCAGTTTGAGTTATAAATGTGGTCATATATGTTGAGGTATTACGCTTATGTGTGTTCAGTGGGTGTTTCTTGAAATACATACACTTCCATTTCCTATGAGTTGATTTTTATTGCATTTACATTTATTTTTCATCTTTTTCAAACTGTTTTAATGCCTAAATTTGATTCTTACCCTTGTCCCAGACAGATTTTCTCCATTAAACTATGAAAACTTTTTATTAAAAAAAATAATAAATAAAACTATAATCTGAAGTAACAGTTAAATTCAGTACTGATTTTGTAAATATTTATAACTTTTTTTAACTAATTATGACATCGTCATGTTGTCATTTACACCATGACCGAAATATTAATGTGTACATTTTTGCTAGTAAGAAAGCTTAATATGAAATGTGAGACTTGTGATGAAAAATAAAGGGGGGGAAAAATCAAGGTAAACCCCACTTGTGAACATAATATTTTGTAGTGTGAAAATTGTAACATTTTGAAAACATAAAAAAAAAAAAAAAAGGTTTTGCCATTTTATTCCAAAAATGTTTCAATGTTTTAATTTTCACAGTCTTTTAAACCAGATTTTTGTAAAAATTAATGAATGAAACAAACAATTAATAAATAGGATAAAATAAAAATTTTGAAATGTTTTTTCCACTAAAATTTGAAAAAGTGTCAAAAATGACAAAAGTATCAAAAAAGTTCAGAAAATCAATGTTAGTTTTTATTTTTAAACACTTGTTTCTATTGTACATATTGTGCTTAAACACCCACTCATGACTATGCATAACCATGTTTAGATTAGTAGGCCTTTTAATCTGAATATTTCATGTTTTATTGAAGAGTTTAATGCAGGTAGATTCAGTACTTGCACTTTTGTGTTTGGGCTTGGAATCCACTCTCAAATCTGTAACTCAAGCGTGTAGTTGGACGATATTTGAGAACACAGACACTCGCTAGCATTCAGCCCGATATTTACTCGTCTGTGTTTACGTGCTAATTGTGCTTTAGTTTACCGTGACGGTTCTTTCAGTTCAACGTTCAGCGATCTTTATTTCGTCCCGTTTGGTTTCATGTGTGGGCTGCTCATCCGTTGAATGATCAGCGTTGGTTTGCGGTCAGTGGCTCTCTGCTGTGAGGTCAGTTATGCGTTCAGTTTGCATTCCTAGAGATTTGTAATGTCTACAGCCCCTCGAACCCACGCTACCCTCCCAAACTCACTGTTACGATGGCCAGTCCTCCTTAAAATGCTGATAGGAGCTGTACGTTTTTAAACCATAAATTGTTCACTTTGTCCTGAAGTGCTCGAAATGTGAATACGTTAATTTTGACTCGTTGTCGTCTTCTTTTACAGCATATACTACTGGTATGACGAGAGGGGGAAGAAGACGAAGTGCACAGCACCTCAGTATGTTGACCTTGTCATGACTTTCGTGCAGAAATTAGTGACGGACGAAGATATCTTCCCCACAAAATACGGTGTGTATAATCACTGCCCTCTAGCAGTCATAATACAGAAGTACAAGAGTTTAGATTCAAGTTCCTTAGATCAGTGGCGCCCTCTAGTGTTCATAGAGGAGAATGAGTTTTGTGAATAGAATTTCTTCTGGCTCTCTTCTGGGTTCAACTCGTTAGGAAATGAAAATGAATTCAAAATTTGTGCCGGTTTGTTTTCAATTTAGTTTATTGCTGGTCATTTAAAGTAAATAATAACAAAAAAATAAATATTTTGGTTGAATTAATATACAAATTGGTGTTATTTTGTTTAACAAAGACTAAAACCATAAACAACGTATTACTTTATTAACTCAAATAAAATATTTACTTTTTATTTCAGCTACAACATTTGTCGTTTTCATTTTACTAAAATAACTAAATCTAAATGAATTAAACCTTAATAAAAAACATTAGAATAAAAACAGACACAACAAAATGACTAAAACTTGACTATTAAATTGAAAACTGAAAATATAAAAATAAAATGTAATTCAAAATATGAAACTCTAATAGTATATTAATAAAAGTAAAAATCATTGTAAATAATAATAATAATATAAATATTTTTTTTGTAATCCAAGATATTTGATCTTTAAAATAAAACATCAGTTAACAATTGATTTCATTACAAGCAATAAATTACATTATTCATTTCTTATTTAAACCTGATTATTTATTTTAATAATATATGTTTTTAATTACTTAAATTTTCATTCAATAAATGCAATGAAATTGAAAATGAATGACAAATAATACATGACTTTATTTTATTATTTCCACCTTTGTTGTAGTGTTTGAAAAGGCCTGCAAAATATTATAAATACCTTTTATTAAGGTTTTAGTGGGTAATCCTAGCATGTTGTAATAATAATCATTTTATTAAAGTGATTATAATAATTTATCGTTTTTATTTACTTTTAAATTCTTTTCATTAACAATCAGTGATAAATGCTGAATGATAAATATCTCGATTTCCTTTCAGGCAAAGACTTTCCCAACTCGTTCGAGTCTCTGGTGAAGAAGGTCTGCCGGTATCTGTTTCACGTGCTGGCTCACATCTACTGGGCTCACTTTAAAGAGACCGTGGCTCTGGAGCTGCAGGGACACTTGAACACACTGTACACACATTTCATCGTCTTCGTCAGAGAATTCAATCTGGTCGAGCCCAAGGAGACCTGCATCATGGACGACCTGTCGGAGGTGCTGTGCGCCCCCCTGCTGCCCCATACACACAATCATGTGACCGAGAGATGAGCCTCGAACTCGAGGAAGACGACGAAACGTGCGAGGCCTCTTTGGAAGGGCCCCTGCGTCACTATTTCTCACCGTGAGAACTGTTCAAAAGATGGGGCCGAAGGCCGGTGGTCTGCAGTTCTCATACCAGCACAGATTGGTGTGAATGTTTCCTACAGGAAAAAACAATCTGTCTACATTCTCATTTATACAGGAACAATTTATATTTTAATTTGCATTTTTATTATTACTTTTGCGCATTGCGCTCGCGGAGGTTTTCGTTTTCTTTTAGGGAATGGTGTTTCAGCTCGGCTCTCATCAGTGCCTTAGATTTGTAGCTACGGTATTGTCTGTTTATATGCAACAATGTCTAGAAAGTTATCATTGACCTCTGGTTCCCCCTTGTGGAGGGAGTGACGTCACACACACACCGACTGACTGTTTATGATCTCTGCAGCCTTATTTCACATAAAACTGTGCAAAATCTCTCTTTTTCATATTCTAGCCATCATTATCCATTTCTTTATGTTCTTTAAATCATTTACGATGGTTCTATATGTACTTATTAGCCTTTTAAGATGATGTATAGAGGGTTTGATGGTTTGAATGATGCTTTAGAGAAAGTCTGGACTTGCTTTGTAGGTTTCCAATAAGGATATCGGCGATGTCTGCTCGCTCAGAGAGACGCTGCATTGTTGCATGGCAGTTGACTTTGACTGTGTTGCATTGATGAGCACATCCTCAGCGTCGCAACTTTTAATTTTTAATTCACGTTTTTATTCTTAAGTTATCAGAGGTCATGGATATTGTGGCGGCCCACGTGTGTAGAAAATGCACGTTAATTTTCTGTTTCTCAAGAAATAGACTGTAACTATATAAGAAATCACAATAATTGCCTTTAGCGAGAGAGCATCTCTCCTCCTTATTTATGTTTACTTTTTTATCTATTTGCAGAGCTACTCAGTTCTTGCTTTCTTTTTATGTATTTTAATTATCTTAAGTTAAAAGCCACTTAATATTTTAAGCTCTGCGAAATATAATCAGATTAAAACAAGAAATGCCACGTTACCTCGGTGTGTTGTGTTTACTTCATTACTGAGACAAGAAAAAATCTGAAATGACAAACTTCCCTACTATACAGTAGGCAAAAAACAGTATGTGAAAAAAGAAATGCGTCCGAATTCACAGTAATCATAAAAGAGTAGGCAAAAAGTACCCGGTTCTGGGGTGATTCTGAAGTGTGCATATGATGGACACTTTACTATCCCATGAGGCCACAGGACAGGATTTAGGAATGGCAGTGAAGTGACACAGCTGGTGCTGGTAGGTCACGTGACAGGAACAACATGGTGACTGTAGTACATTCAGTTTAAGTTCATACTATTGAACACACATTCATACGACGTACTCTTTTTGCGGTCACGAAGTAATTACTAATTCAAAATAAGAGCATATTCAAGAGAGTATTCGATTTCGGACGCAACCAAGGTCCTACTTGTTAGTTCAGACTTGGAGCTTACAAATTTAAAGGTGCAGTAGTCATTTGGTGATAATTTTAAATGTTTTACACATTAATAAATATGTTGTGTTTTTGTGCAGCATCACCTCAATAGAATGGAAGCATGTTTCAGTCGTGGAATAATAATAATAATAATAAAGTCACAATTACCTTTTTAATTTTTATTGGACTTTGTTTCCTAAAACTCTGAACTCTAAAACTTCCTAGAATTCTGATTTCTTTTCTTGTAATTCTGACCTGTTTTCTCAGAATTTCAAGTGTTTATCTCACAATTCCTTTTTTTTTTCAAAACTGAGAGAAAAAGAGATGTGCAGTTAGCTTTATTTGTTATTCCGTGGCGGAAACAGGCTTCTGTAGAATGGTGCATGCACATGAGATGAAGACTGTATTTATAATAGTTTTCTATAAAACGTTTTGAATTATTTGTATGGTGCGGGTCGCCCCTCAGACTGCGCTTGTCGGAAGGAGGGACTTTGTAGAAAACGAAGCGTTTAAGAGAGGCGGGGCATAGAGGACCTTCAATAATGTACAGTATTTGAAAAATAATGTGTTTTTTGAACATTAAAGCATGTCAACATATTCTGTTGCACCAAATACACAAAATAATGATCTTTAAAAAAGCATCATATGACCCCTTTAAGGCAAATTGGTATCACTGGGCATTTTTCACGGTTTTTATTGTTAACTAAAATAACTAATTAACAAAAAATGTTTAATAGATTTAAGATATAAATATTAGATAAAAAAATTAAAACTTTAAAAACATTGAAATGTAGCCTTTGCAACTAACAGAAAAGCACTATAAAATAAACTGAATAAAAACCAATTTAACTTAGTCAAAAATGTATAAAACTGACAACGCGCACAACAAAATTATTTAAAACAAAACTCATATTAAATTGAAAACTGAAAATATAAAAATAAAATGTAATTCAAAATATGAAACTCTAATAGTATATTAATAAAAGTAAAAATCATTGTAAATAATAATAATAATATAAATATTTTTTTTGTAATCCAAGATATTTGATCTTTAAAATAAAACATCAGTTAACAATTGATTTCATTACAAGCAATAAATTACATTATTCATTTCTTATTTAAACCTGATTATTTATTTTAATAATATATGTTTTTAATTACTTAAATTTTCATTCAATAAATGCAATGAAATTGAAAATGAATGACAAATAATACATGACTTTATTTTATTATTTCCACCTTTGTTGTAGTGTTTGAAAAGGCCTGCAAAATATTATAAATACCTTTTATTAAGGTTTTAGTGGGTAATCCTAGCATGTTGTAATAATAATCATTTTATTAAAGTGATTATAATAATTTATCGTTTTTATTTACTTTTAAATTCTTTTCATTAACAATCAGTGATAAATGCTGAATGATAAATATCTCGATTTCCTTTCAGGCAAAGACTTTCCCAACTCGTTCGAGTCTCTGGTGAAGAAGGTCTGCCGGTATCTGTTTCACGTGCTGGCTCACATCTACTGGGCTCACTTTAAAGAGACCGTGGCTCTGGAGCTGCAGGGACACTTGAACACACTGTACACACATTTCATCGTCTTCGTCAGAGAATTCAATCTGGTCGAGCCCAAGGAGACCTGCATCATGGACGACCTGTCGGAGGTGCTGTGCGCCCCCCTGCTGCCCCATACACACAATCATGTGACCGAGAGATGAGCCTCGAACTCGAGGAAGACGACGAAACGTGCGAGGCCTCTTTGGAAGGGCCCCTGCGTCACTATTTCTCACCGTGAGAACTGTTCAAAAGATGGGGCCGAAGGCCGGTGGTCTGCAGTTCTCATACCAGCACAGATTGGTGTGAATGTTTCCTACAGGAAAAAACAATCTGTCTACATTCTCATTTATACAGGAACAATTTATATTTTAATTTGCATTTTTATTATTACTTTTGCGCATTGCGCTCGCGGAGGTTTTCGTTTTCTTTTAGGGAATGGTGTTTCAGCTCGGCTCTCATCAGTGCCTTAGATTTGTAGCTACGGTATTGTCTGTTTATATGCAACAATGTCTAGAAAGTTATCATTGACCTCTGGTTCCCCCTTGTGGAGGGAGTGACGTCACACACACACCGACTGACTGTTTATGATCTCTGCAGCCTTATTTCACATAAAACTGTGCAAAATCTCTCTTTTTCATATTCTAGCCATCATTATCCATTTCTTTATGTTCTTTAAATCATTTACGATGGTTCTATATGTACTTATTAGCCTTTTAAGATGATGTATAGAGGGTTTGATGGTTTGAATGATGCTTTAGAGAAAGTCTGGACTTGCTTTGTAGGTTTCCAATAAGGATATCGGCGATGTCTGCTCGCTCAGAGAGACGCTGCATTGTTGCATGGCAGTTGACTTTGACTGTGTTGCATTGATGAGCACATCCTCAGCGTCGCAACTTTTAATTTTTAATTCACGTTTTTATTCTTAAGTTATCAGAGGTCATGGATATTGTGGCGGCCCACGTGTGTAGAAAATGCACGTTAATTTTCTGTTTCTCAAGAAATAGACTGTAACTATATAAGAAATCACAATAATTGCCTTTAGCGAGAGAGCATCTCTCCTCCTTATTTATGTTTACTTTTTTATCTATTTGCAGAGCTACTCAGTTCTTGCTTTCTTTTTATGTATTTTAATTATCTTAAGTTAAAAGCCACTTAATATTTTAAGCTCTGCGAAATATAATCAGATTAAAACAAGAAATGCCACGTTACCTCGGTGTGTTGTGTTTACTTCATTACTGAGACAAGAAAAAATCTGAAATGACAAACTTCCCTACTATACAGTAGGCAAAAAACAGTATGTGAAAAAAGAAATGCGTCCGAATTCACAGTAATCATAAAAGAGTAGGCAAAAAGTACCCGGTTCTGGGGTGATTCTGAAGTGTGCATATGATGGACACTTTACTATCCCATGAGGCCACAGGACAGGATTTAGGAATGGCAGTGAAGTGACACAGCTGGTGCTGGTAGGTCACGTGACAGGAACAACATGGTGACTGTAGTACATTCAGTTTAAGTTCATACTATTGAACACACATTCATACGACGTACTCTTTTTGCGGTCACGAAGTAATTACTAATTCAAAATAAGAGCATATTCAAGAGAGTATTCGATTTCGGACGCAACCAAGGTCCTACTTGTTAGTTCAGACTTGGAGCTTACAAATTTAAAGGTGCAGTAGTCATTTGGTGATAATTTTAAATGTTTTACACATTAATAAATATGTTGTGTTTTTGTGCAGCATCACCTCAATAGAATGGAAGCATGTTTCAGTCGTGGAATAATAATAATAATAATAAAGTCACAATTACCTTTTTAATTTTTATTGGACTTTGTTTCCTAAAACTCTGAACTCTAAAACTTCCTAGAATTCTGATTTCTTTTCTTGTAATTCTGACCTGTTTTCTCAGAATTTCAAGTGTTTATCTCACAATTCCTTTTTTTTTTCAAAACTGAGAGAAAAAGAGATGTGCAGTTAGCTTTATTTGTTATTCCGTGGCGGAAACAGGCTTCTGTAGAATGGTGCATGCACATGAGATGAAGACTGTATTTATAATAGTTTTCTATAAAACGTTTTGAATTATTTGTATGGTGCGGGTCGCCCCTCAATGTGTTTCACCATGTTGAATTGTCACGACTAGGGATGAGCATATCGATCCTGAACTATTGATATATATCGATACTGATGCGAGTATCGAAAGTATGGATTCTCAAATAAAATAATATCGACACTAAGGTTTTTTTTTTTTTACCAGTGATTTAGTTTATTTAACAAATTTAGTGTACAATATGCATTGAATTGGACAAATTATTGTGTAGGATAGAACCATTTTCCTGCTCATCTGATCCCAAATGATGCAAGACAGAACTTATCAATCACAGAGAGCGTTATGACAGTGTATTCAAACAGGGCTGTGTTTCCCAAAAGTATCATAAGAAACCATTAAAGGGGTCATATGATGCTACTAAAAAGAACATTATTTTGTGTATTTGGTGTAATGAAATGTGTTTATGCGGTTTAAAGTTTAAAAAAACACATTATTTTCCACATACTGCACATTGTTGTTTCTCCTCTATGCCCCGCCTTTTTGAAACGTCTTGATTTTTACAAAGCTCATCAGTCTGAAAAGCAAGGTGTGCTCTGATTGGCCCGCTATCCAGTGCGTTGTGATTGGCCGAATACCTCAAGCGTGAGACGGAAATGTTACGCCCCTCACCATACTGTGATGATGCCGTGTCCTGGCGCGACGAGACAAAAACATTAAAACCCATTATAAACGAGGCATTTGCTGCATCCAGTGGGGACATAATTATGGATTATAGTGACTTATACTGTCTTTTTACGTGTTGCGTTGCATCGCGCCGCGTAAACATAAAACCATGTCTGCATTTGTGATCGGAGAAATGACAAACAACAAGTGCTACTCTACACTGCTCAAAACTCGCGTTTGAAACATCAGTGGCAAATCCTTTAAATGAAAACGTACTTACGTGAGTCAGAACTGCCGGCATTTTAGTCTAACGTTACTCTCCCAGGATCAGTAAACAGTCCTCCATAAAATGTGCTGCACACATCTGGATATTTGGGTTAAACTGTTCTGGAACAGTGTTGTAAATACAACTTAACCACTGATTTGTAGTCGTGTCCTCTTTTGGAA
>NW_015505662.1:93010-111231 GCF_001515645.1 Sinocyclocheilus grahami | reverse complement strand
ATTTGTAGTCGTGTCCTCTTTTGGAAGACCAAACAAAGTAGTTTCGCTTTCACATGAAAAACACAGCGGCCTAGCGTGAGCTGAGGCAGGGCTAGAGTGAGCAGAGGTGGCGGGGTTGAGAACGGCGCGGCCGGTGGATCCGACAAAGGAGCGGCAAGCACATGTGGTGACCCCGGGCTGGACTCCGCTTCGTTCACGGTGAAAGCCAATCCGGTGATCCACAGCACTAAGTTGATGTATTTCTTCAGCGACCAGCACGGTCAGCTCCAGGCATGACGAAGCGGATATCGTCCTCTTTTGGAAGACCAAACAAAGTAGTTTCGCTTTCACAACGAAGCACACAGCGCCTTCACGACATGGCGGCGGCGGCAACAATACTACAGCGAGAATAAAAGTTATGCCTTCTTTCTTTGCGTGAACATTTGGGCGGCGTTATGCAAATCTTCCCAGCTGACTCTTAACTTTTATAAAGAATATCTCTTTGGATTTGAGACTTTAGTCTTTGTAACTTTACAGATCTGCTTTATGCACCAAGAGCTTGTAACACTCCAAAGAGAAAGGAAAAATTGAAATAGCATCATATGACCCCTTAAATGCTTATAAAGCCAATATGGAAAAGCCATGGGTGACAAACTAAGGACAACCTATGATTCAGTTGCTTGTAGATCCAATTTAAGCAGCAATAATTTGAAGTAATAATTTTTTATATGATTTTATCAGTCTCACACATTCACATTCTCACGTTCTGGAAGAGTTTTGGCCTACTCGTCTTTACAACATTGTTCCAGTTTATTGAGGTTTGTGGGTATTTGTTTATGCACAGCTCTCACCACAGCATTTCAGTCTGGATGAGGTCTGGACTTTGACTGGGCTATTGCAATACATTGATTCTTTTCTTTTTCAGCTGTTTTGTTGTAGATTTGCTGTTGTGCTTGGGATCATTGTCCTGCTGCATGACCCAATTTTAGCAATAGGTTTATATACCGAGGAGTTCATAGTCGGCCCAATTACTGTGAGGTGCCCAGGTCCTGTGGCTACAATACAAGCCCAAAATCATCAGCCCTCCACGGCTCCACCAGCATGTGTGACTTTTGGTATGAGGTGTTTGTGCTGAAATGCTTTTTTTGGCTTTCACCAAACAAGGAGCCGTGCATTACGGCCGAACATCTGCACTTTGGTCTCGTCTGTTCAAAGGACAGTGTTCTAGAAGTCTTATGGTTTGTTCAGATGCAAGACCAGCAAACTGCCAAAACTTTTATAGAGGTGCTCACACTTGCTGATGATCAGTTAATCAAAGGTATTTGATTAACAGTGCCGGACCTTACCCTCTTATTTCTTATGCTAACAGTAAGGATAGCTTGTCACCCATGGCTTTTCCATTTTAGCCTAGTTTTTGTTAAATAAATGAAACGGTGTGATATGTCATGTGTTGTTGTCCAATCTGAGGTTTTATTTTCCAAATTTTAAGACCTGCCAAGGACTAGATTTTTTTTTATTATGTCCTGATACAGAAAACCATGGAATTCAATAGGGTGTTCTTTCTTTTTCATATGACTTTATACATATTTTATAATAGACCAAATTCAGGTAAATATGTCTACATTCTGCAATATTAGGGATTGTAGGCCAAAGGACACATTACCAGACAGTAGCTGAAGTAGGTCACATGTAATCAAGTGATTAAATAGTAATGTTCATGCCGACTATGCCAAAATGTTAGACTGAATCTATACGCCAGAAATCTTTATTCCAGTCTCTATCAGATCCTGTTAGAAGGTATTTGTTTTGTCTGGTATATGCATAAAAAATAATTGTATTGGTTCATTACATTTCCAGCAAAAACAAGCAATAACATTGCTGTTTTCCTTGCAGCATTTCTGTGGCATCATGGGGGTTCACGGACTTACAAGTTTTGTGGAAGGAAATTGTCAGTTCTTCACAGATATGAGACTGCGAGACTGCCGCCTAGTGATTGATGGGTGTAGTTTGTATTTTCGATTATATTTCAACTCTGGGTTGGATCAAGCACGGGGGGGAGACTACGAGACGTTTGTGGTGTTGGTTCGACAGTTTTTTGCAGCACTATCAGAATGTGCTGTGCAGCCATTTGTTGTGTTAGATGGCGGAAAGGCGTGGTTGACTCTTAACTTTTATAAAGAATATCTCTTTGGATTTGAGACTTTAGTCTTTGTAACTTTACAGATCTGCTTTATGCACCAAGAGCTTGTAACACTCCAAAGAGAAAGGAAAAATTGAAATAGCATCATATGACCCCTTAAATGCTTTTGGGAATGCAGCCCAGAACAATTCTTATCAGTGGACAGAAAATGCTGAAAAATGCTGAAAATGCTTATTTGAGTCATATATTCCAAGACGTAGGCTAGAATCTGTGAGTGCAAAGTACAATATCCACACCCGTGCGGTGACTGACTGCCACACATACTCCTCAAAACATTAGATTCATCCGCGCTGGAGCCATGCCGTCGCACAACCCACGCAAGCTAGATAATTCCGCACACAGCTGCAATTGCAGGTTTTCAAACAGAGATGGCGACAAAGAGGCAAAACTTATGGACTGCAGCTTTAACCATTAAAGCGTATTGAACGTTGACGTGTTTTAAATATAAAGTTAAGTAGGTAATTACCCATTTTTTACTCATAGTAATTTAATAATTTAATAAATTCATAATTGAAAAGTTCAGTTTAGAAGTATCATATTGACATCGACGACACTGGCCTTTAAAAGTATCGATATCGAAAACAAAATAAGTGGTATCGCCCATCCCTAGTCACGACCCACGCATTTCGCTAAATGTCATAAAGAATCCTTGCGCTCATTGGCTGCTGCCTCTGCACACACGCTAGTAGCGCACCGTAATGAAATTAGACAATGGAATAAACTTGTTATCCTGCTTTACCATCAAACACAAGGGGAAAAACAGTATCTGTACAGCCGAAGAAGCAGCTTTGAAGCTAAAAGACAGGCAAAACCAGCATAAACATGTGGTAGTAACACGGTGGAATGCTTTGATGCTGAACAATCCGGAGTAGTGAAAATTTGCTTCTTTTTTGTGTTAGACAGGTAAGATATCTAATTATCATGTTAACCGCTCACTAAAACTCACAAGTATCATTGCAATTTTATAAAACTCAAGAGAAAGTCATACTGCGTCTAGTACAGGAAGAATGCTAATGCTAGCTAAACTGAATGCACCATTAATAATATGTGGGTCAACTTCACAACCACTAGTACTGCCTGCTGTGGCCACGAGATAGCAGCGTTTCTCAGTTAAATCGGCCTGAATTTAAGAATTTAAAAAGGCTCATGAATATTGATTAAGGTAAGCCACTGGGCAGGCCAGGACGGTTGCCAAGCAGCTTAAGCATAATTATATTCTGGTAAATCAGTCACCTGATTAATATTCATACTCAAGATGGCAGCGTTTCTCAGGTAAGCCGGCGTGAATTTATGAATTTAAAAAGACTCATGAATATTGATTAAGGGAAGTCACTGGACAGGCCAGTGCGGTTGCCAAGCAACGTCATAATAATTATATTCTGTTAAATCAGAGTCACCTAATTAATATTCATAAGGTACACCTTTAGCTGTACTGTAGGAGAATAAGCCACGTTTGAAACCAACTTCTTTAAATGTACTATGTAAGTGTTAAACAAGAACACAATACAAATAAACAGGCTGGTTTATTTATATAACGAGGCAGGCAGGCATAAAACAGGGATTTTATGAAACATCATGCGCTTTCTCAAATTCAACACCCTGAGAGCTTCATTCAAACGTGCATATCTCTCAATAAGAGAGCTTTATATAAAGAAAACATGTATGAAAAAAATGAGATCTTAACCTTATTAACCTCATTTCTCTAAATTCAACATGACCAAACCTTTGCTGCGTTTATACTTTTATCAAGTAAGAAGTCTATTAGTTTAATTGTAAAATCATCCACCTTGAGGTTGTGGTTCACGTAAACATAAGAATAACACTTATAATTGTCTATGTAATTGGCATAATACATATTTACCTGACTGATAATAAATTGTTATATTTGATTTATTCTGAACTCTCCTAAAATCATTATTACTAGTAAACTGTGAGGAGGCTTTTGTTACCGCAAATCTATGTTCAGGATAGATCAAACTGAAGGCTTGTGAATGATAGGAGCAGTAGGCACGTCATCGGAGACCTTCTGATTTCTGTCTATCGCCGATGTTAGCAAGTTGTACGGGAAAGTACTAAGTGAATTACACTTTTTGTCATAAGCAAGCAGTAGGCGGCAGGCAAAATAGGTATTAGTCTACCTACACCCTCTGACTAGCATCAGACTGGCGAGTTTGTGACCGTAAGATCCACGTAAGGCCAGCGTGAGACTTGAAAGAGACATTAGGTCCCCAGTGAACGGATAATTGAAAGTATAGTGAGTCAGGAATAATCAAATATCTAAATTAATATTTGTGATCATTAAAGTTAGGCAATATTTCAAAGCAATATTTCTAATTAAAAACTGATCACGTGAAATTGGAGTCAGATTGAACATGGAGCTAGACAAAATTGAAACTAAGTCCTGATAAATTCAGAAGCGCAAGTAAAAGACCGGATACGCATTAAACCTTCAACCAGGCCGCTGGATTCCGCTTTTTGGGCTGGCGGGTGGATCCTTACATGTGTCTGGAATTGAACTCACTCTTGAAACTGCGATGACTGGCACCATGGAAACCATAGCAATGTTCTCATGTCTCACGCTTTTGGGATCCGCTATTTTTAACCAAAGTAATATTGCAGCGACCAAAGACTCGTTATGTTCGATGATTTTAACTAAAGCACTGTCAACAGAGCCATCTTGTTTTGTTTATGTTTGGAAGGCTACTTCGTAAAGTGCTAACTTGAAGGGTTGCCATGTCCATTTATTATAAGTAATGCTTATTAAGCATCTTTTTGCTTGTTATTTGGACTATAAGATGAGCATTTTTGGTTAAAAGTATATAAATTTTTATTTTTTTAAGAAAATGACCGTTTTTCTAGATAAGACCCTTATTCCTCAGATGGGATTATGTAGAGCCCTTTGAAGCTGCATTGAAACAGCAATTTGGACCTTCAACCCGTTGGTCCCTGTTAAAGTCCCCTGGAATGTTTTTTTCTCAGAAACCTTAATTTCTTTTCGACTGAAGAAAGAAAGACATTAATACGTACCTTGGATGACATGGGGGTGAGTAAATTGTCAGGAAATTTTAATTCTAGAGTGAACTAATCCTTTAAAAGGTGAACTGACAACTGAATTTTGCTGCAGTCTGTACATTGTCAGGTGGATTCTGAATGGCTGTTAATGTTTTTATCATTCTTCAGCTGGAAAAAAAAAATATTCTGAAAGTGATTCCAACAAAATTGTTTCTCTGTGGTGTTATCATTATAGTCGTGTTGTGGACTTCCCAATTCTCACAGAATTAGAATGATTATTAACACTTTATAGTGATAGCTGTTGTTGTTACAGTTATTGTCCTTAAGTGCAAACGACCTTAAAAGTATTTAACGTACAAGCAGCAAAAATCCATAACACTGCTAGGAGGCAAATCATTTAAATTAGACATCAAGACTGAGGACTTTCTGACTGATGTACTGCAACCCTCCAAATGCTAATCATACACGCTGAAGAAATAACAAACTGAAAGAAAATCAATCGGCAATTAAGACAACCAAAAGGCTATTCATTACCGCAGAACTCCAGCAGAAAACATCAACAATGAGAATTAACTTAAAAACATAAGAACTATTTAGTGGAAAATCTAAATCAGGGTTAAGTATGTATACTTTGCATTCTGTGTGTCTGTTTAAAATGCTCTGAGCAATTTCCTAAGCAGTGATGGAGAATTAAGTATTGATCAGAATGACTGGTTTGTGAAAATACAAAAAAAAAAAAAATAGGCTGATAAAATGTCCTGTACTGTCTCTGCTCAAGTGGAGCATGTGAATTGGAAAAAATTAGATTTTTTTGTACTTATCGCACAGAACAGCTGTGTGCCAAGAATCCCATGGGATGGTGAGCATATTTAAGCAAAACGCTTGTGCTGGGCCTGTGTCTATAAGAAAGGCAGAGATATGGAGGACCACAGGCTTCTTCTATGCAGCACAATTTCAACCATCAGACTGAGTCAAGCTGAGGTTTATTAGATAAACGTCCTCGCCTCTAACCCTGAACAACTGGAGTCTAGCTTTACTGTGTTATCTGAGCTGTCACAGCACATGCTAGCTCCAGGCTAAACCCACCACAACATGCTCTTCCTCAGTGACAGGGGTGGTCTATTAATAAAGTGAGAAGTCTGATTCTGGCTCTTAACACCTTCTCTCTTGTCTTGTAATCTCACCTGTAGGACATTACAAATCTGGTATATTTGTCATGGAGAATTTTAATAATCAACATAAGCAGCCAATGAAATCATGCATCTAAGTTGTCAGAGGTTGAGGAACTGTGCCACTTCAGCAGGTGCAAACCATAAATTATGTAAATCTTTTACACTCCGAGCCTCAATCATTCAAGGGGGCACTTTACAAAGTAGGTCTCAAAGGCAGGTCTCAGACATTCACTTTTGGACAAATTTGACCAGAAAATCATAGAGACACCTATTAAGTACCCAGAACACTTATGCAATCATACAGCATTCTTCAGAAAGTGTAAACATCAGGTTCACATCACCATCTATCTTTACCTGCACTAGGGAGCTGTTGTGTGTGGCTGCAATGGTTTTTTTGGCTGTGATGACTTTGGACGTCCAGTAAGCGAGCCAGTAGTCGATGCCCACCAATAGGGAGTGTTTGAGGAGTTGGGACAGCAGGAGCAAGAGAAGCAGGAGGAGGCCTGCTGAGCTCAGGTATGTCCCGCAGGATTTCCATGGGATGGTGGCTCTGTGCCTCATCACTTGAGATAGGTTATCTTCTTCATCGCTCTCCACGGACTGTTCTATATGCATGAAAGGAAAACAAAAATATGGATCGATAGATAGATATTGAATTGTGTAGCATACAAAACACGTGACAACTTGTCTTGTCCAAGATAGACAGATGAACAGACAGACATACAAGATAGATCATTTGACAACTTATCTCTTCTGACATTCATACAAAAAGATCCTTGTCCACAGTACAAATGTAGACTTGAACTGTAGAGAGTGCTCCCCACTTGCTGCTCCAAATTTAAAAAGCAGCATCATGCTGGCATTTTAAAAACACAAGTGTTGGTGGATGGCAAACAGGGGAGAGATATAAAAAGCAATAAACAGGCTGCAAAGCCCACAGGCATGTAACACTTGGACCATGCTAGGAATACCCTTGAGTGCCAGAGCAGTGATACTGTGTGTATATATATATATCAAGTTTAGGCTGGTAGAAGAGCATTTACTAGCACAGCACATTAGCCGTCATGAAGGGAAAAAACGTGCTACAACCCATTATGGTTTAAGAACTCAGTACAATCTCAATGCTGACGAGACCATCCCCACATTCATTATTCATTCCAGCTTGGTCTGTACCGTCAGCAGATGATAAATGCTTTTGCTCTCTCTCCCACACCACAACTAAAATACAAAACAATGTTCAGCGAGAAAAAAAAAATTGAAGTGACACCTGGAGAAAACTATCTGCTACTCTTAATGGCAGTTAAAGCTAACCAACCAAACCCTGAACCCTTGGTTGTATTCAAAGGATAGTAAAACGATGATTTCACAGAGAACACAACGTGTGATGTGACACTTCTGGAAGAGTTTCTGGTCACTTTTTCAAGAAAAGCATGGAGTCTATTGTTTTGTAGGTTACTGCAGTGAGAAGGCCAACCTTTCAATATAGATTCACTACTGGATTATACTGAAATTTGGCCAACTGCCACATGACTGGCGCTCAGGCTATATCTGCCATCTAGAGCAGTGGTTCTCAATTCCAGTCCTCGTGTACCACCGCTCTGCATATTTTGCATGTCTCTCTTATTTAACACACCTGATTCAGATAGCCAGCTCGTTAGAAAAGACCTCCATGCATGTACTGTGTTCTGATTGAAATGGTCCCTATACAGCGTTCATTGCTCCCTACTCCCTGAGCACGGGAAATCAGTTGAAGTTTACTTGAAGGAACATCCATTCATGGATTTGCGCTACGCCACGGCCTGCAGCGTCATCACACACAGACGAAACTTACTAGAGAAGTGTGACATAATATACCTCTGTAAATAAATAAAATTTAAATTCATGTCTCGCACACTGTAACATATACGCTCCCTTCGAACTGGAATCATGGCGCAATATTCTGTGATGTCCACTTCGCAGGGCACTTATAGTCGAATAGAACAAACGTCTGAAGTGATAAGAGATGCATACAAAATGTGCAGAGCGGTGGTACGTGAGCACTGTAATTGAGAACCACTGATCTAGAGAATACTCCATTACTGTAAATCATTATTTCCCACTATGAAAACAGGATCTCTTCGATGTACTGAATCTAGTGGCACTAGCATTATCCTGCAGACTAATGCTTTACAGCAGGGGTTCCAATCCTAATTCCAGAGGGCCACTTTCCTAAAGAGTTTAACTCCAGTTCACCTGCCTGCAAGCTTCTAGTGATCCTGAAGACCTTGTTTAGCTGGTTCAAGTGTGTTTGATTAGAGTTGGAGCTAACCTCTGCTGGAGAGTGGCCCTCCAGGATCATGTTTAGACACCCCTGAATTACAGCCTTTATAATCTATCTTCAAATCCACCTGTGAAGTTCCTACTTACAAATGATCAACTACAAACTTGTAAGTAATGTGCATTTGGTGTGCTTTATTTTAGTGTTTTTTATTCTTGTGCTGTAGTTGAGAATGATTTTCTCACACAAGCATGTAAGCTACAGTGTTCTCAGGATTTCTATTTACATAGTAAGGCAGGGGTGTCCAATGTTGCTCCTGGGGGGTGTTGGATTACAAATGTAAGAATCTGTTTAAGAACTGCTAATCCTACAACCTGACATAACATCACATGGAAAACTAAGGGGGTGATTTCCTATATTGTCTTTAGATGTTTTGGTTAAGTGGTCCCTTCTGAGGCTTGTGTAAGGCCACTGAATGCCTATGAAATACAATGCATTCCTGCCTTAGACTTGTGACTGCAGTGCCACACAGGACATTGTAAAAAAAAAAAAAAAAAAAAGAATCCGGCTAAAGATACACCAAGAGTCTCCTTGTCTTCGTTTCTGGGTTTCCTACAAGTGCCAATGTCCTGCAGAGTTTAGTTCCAACCTGCTCAAGCACACCTGGCTGAAAGTTTCTAGCAGAGGTCCTGAAGACCTTGATTAGTTCGTGTGTGTGTTTAAATGCAGAGTTCTGGCATGAAACTCTAGATTGCACAGTCCGATAGGTCCAACTCAATCTGACCTAATGACATCATTATCACATGGCACAGCTGATTGGTTCTCTCCTGTATTGGTAGCCAATGCTCAACATTCAAATATATGTCTAGTGCTTGCCGTAGCAGTTGCAACTTGCTTCAGAACAATGAAATCAACATCTAAGATAAGTGAATGCTCTTCTAATCCATCTCGCTGTGTATTGCGTGGTCTGCATAATTGAATAAAAAAATTAGCAACCATAATCAAGTTTAAACTAAATGTCATGTTAGCAGTTTTGCATTGTATGCAGGAGCGAATATTAAGCATATTAGCAGCAACATTTAGCAGCTGTGTTTATACAGTCGGAGCAAAGCGCAGTTTAGAGCATATGTAATCGCTCTGAGGACACGCCTATAGTAATGGACATGAAACAGATTAAGTGAAATAAGCATTCTTGTGTATGCATTTCAACTGGGGTTCTCCATATACATCTGTGATTATCCCAGTGTTCACATTCGTTATTTCTAAGGTCGATGTTTTCATTGTGATGAGTGTGTGGTTGATTTCAGCTGCACACAGCGTCAGAAGCACGTGCTTATCGCAGTAATATCAATGACAGTGTTGCGGGAGACGCTGAAGATCACTATCTACTGCTGTAACAGTTAGTCCGATGTGAAATGCATTATGGGTAGTGTAGATCGGAGAAATGTGGTCGTGCTACATGTGCTCTCGCTGTGCTGTGTAATTCAGAAAACGGAGAAAGAACATTTATATTCTGCTTTTATTTCAGTTCATTCAGGTCAGTCCACTCAGGGGTTTTTGTGCACTGTAACTTTGACAACTCTATCTGCATGAGAGAGTAAAATGGCATGCATCGGCTAACTTTGTCCGTCTCATCATTGCACGAACATGAATTAACAAGCTGTTATGCTACCGCTGGGACTGATGAAGTGGAGAAAGTAACAGCAGTTATCAAATGACTAAATTATGATATTTTCTCAGGTGGGTGCTGGGGAAGTCGTGGCCTAATGGTTAGAGAGTCGGACTCGTAACGCGGTTGCGGTTGCGGGTTCGAGTCTCGTACCGGCAGGGATTGTAGGTGGGGGGAGTGAATGTACAGCGCTCTCTCCCACCTTCAATACCACGACTGAGGTGCCCTTGAGCAAGGCACCGAACCCCCAACTGCTCCCCGGGCGCCGCAGCAAAAAAATGGCTGCCCACTGTTCCGGGTGTGTGTTCACTGCTGTGTGTGTGCACTTTGGATGGGATAAAAGCAGAGCACTAATTCTGAGTATGGATCACCATACTTGGCCACATGTCACGTCACTTTCACTTTCCTTATCTATCGGATTGCAACGATAGATATCCATTTTGTTAATTAAACATTACACACAGTGCACATCTAATTAGAGTTAAGCCAGTCGGCGTAGCCCAGGCTCACATAGTCATATCCCACTTTGTTAAGCTGGTCGGCGTGGTAGCCAAGGCTCACATAGTCATAGGCCACTAATATTAAGCCGGTCAGCGTGGTAGCCAAGGCTCACATAGGCATAGGCCACTAATGTTAAGCCGGTCAGCGTGGTAGCCAAGGCTCACATAGGCATAGGCCACTAGGGTTAAGCCAGTCTGCGTGATAGCCAAGGCACACATAGATAGTAATACATGGTTCACATGGCTCTTCGGAGCAGCAGCAGTACATACGTCTTGGCGATAGATCTGCTTGTTGGGGGGTGTTTTGTTCTTGTTTTGGCTTGTATTGTCCCTTCTATGTCTCCTGCTTTGTGGGGGGTTATTTCATGTATGTTATATTTGCAGCAGCAATATTTCTTACATGCTCACAGCAGCATGTTGTGGATGTATTGGCAGTAGCAAGTCTCGTTACTTGCTCTGCCGCAGAAGCAGCAGATCTATTCCGCCAAGACCAAATACATTAACATTGTCATGTACATTACCATGCCAATCCCTCCGAGAGTTGTCATGACAGAATTAGGGTTGGAGCTAAACTCTGCAGGACAGTTTCTCTCCAGGGTTACAATTACAGGGTTACCCCTGTAGTAAGGAGTTGATCTGGGAAGGTGAACATCAAGAAAGCAGCAAGAGCAAGTTACCAAACTTGACAAAAATATAAAGCTTAAACAACTATGGTCCTTTACTCTATACCGGGGTAGCCAACTATTTTAAAGAGTTTAGCTCCATCCTTAATCAAAAATAACTAAACCAGCTAATTAAGGTGTTCAGGATTACTGAAAGATTACAGACAGGTGTGTTGGAGCAGGGCTGTAACTGGAGTCTGCAGGAAGGTAGCCCTCCAGAAGCAGGGTTGGCTACCTCTGCTCTATACCAATTGCAATTTGCTTGTTGCATGCAGAGACCTCTGGATGATGCCAATATGTTGCCCTGTTCCACTTGGAAGGATCATATTTCTTAATTACAGATTCATTACAATGCTCAGTCTAGGCTTTCCACCAACTCCAGGGACCTCAGCCATCTGTCAGTGAATCCTGAGCTTCCTGACAGGTGGTGAGGGTGGGCATCCAAACATCTTGGCATCAGGACTTGCAGAGGGTGTAGCAATCAGATAATTGGCTTTTTTAAATGCTGCAGTCAGCAAAAAACTGCAAAAAGAAACAAGACGTTGTACTACTCTCTTGTCACCCAGGTCTTTAATGAAGATTTATGAGGATGCCTTGTAGGGGCTTGCATAGTTAATAGTGCAACAACCTATTGCTCTTTAATTGCAGGGAGCTTTCAGGAAAAATCTGTTATTATATCAGATGAGCATGTAATAAAAACTCTGCTAAAACACTTGTATTAGTGTTTTGCTGCATGTTTATCCACTCTTACCTTCTTCTTCCTCCTCAGTCTTCAAAGCCTCTCTAGAGTACATGGCTCGCCTCAAATTTTTTCGTTCCAGAACTGTCATATTCTCATCTACTGTCTCCTGGAACACAAAATAATGAATAACAGGGTATTCCGATTAGCATATTTGGCTAATTAAGCAGCATAAATCAAATTTAACTTTCTTTATATAATTGTATTATGTTTCTATGATTAGTTTCCAATTCTTTCCCTGAGTATTTGGGTTTCTGAAAAGGTACACTGAATAATCGTAACTTGAGATGACCTGTTTTGCAAGAACATCCTTACATCCTCCTGCACATGTTGAGAGTCTAAAATGAAGGGGTCACCTGAGAACATCTGCAGGTAGTTTAGGATCAAATGCTGTAAGATATGTAATGTAGAAGATGAACAGGAAGGGGCCCAACACAGTTCTTTGAGGTATTTCAGTGTTGTTCAAAGTCCTGTTGCTTAAATGTATTTTTGAACACAAAAATACAGTTCAACGACCTGACTGGCAGCTGTGTAGGCCACTAGATGGCATATTAGACACTTGTTTGGAGACATGAGTTTATTACAGTCACTGTTTTGTCTACTTAAGTCCCTATTTAAATGCTTTCTCTTCTCAGTGCATCCACTGTATCCTGTCTTTTTGATTGCCAAGCTTATATTTTTTTCAGCATAAACATAGAGATTAGTTTTCCAATCTTTCAAACAATGCAAACAAATGTCAACAAAAAGGTCAAGTGAGTATTTGGCATTGCAAAGCAAAACAAATGAACTTGACATTTAAATCACATCCTCTAGTATCTCATTAATTTTCTGCAGACTACCTTCTCAAATTCTTTATCTTGTCTGTGCATCAGAGTCTTCCACTTTAAGCCGGTCAGCGTGGTAGCCAAGGCTCACATAGGCATAGGCCACTAATGTTAAGCCGGTCAGCGTGGTAGCCAAGGCTCACATAGGCATAGGCCACTAATGTTAAGCCGGTCAGCGTGGTAGCCAAGGCTCACATAGGCATAGGCCACTAATGTTAAGCCGGTCAGCGTGGTAGCCAAGGCTCACATAGGCATAGGCCACTAGGGTTAAGCCAGTCTGCGTGATAGCCAAGGCACACATAGATAGTAATACATGGTTCACATGGCTCTTCGGAGCAGCAGCAGTACATACGTCTTGGCGATAGATCTGCTTGTTGGGGGGTGTTTTGTTCTTGTTTTGGCTTGTATTGTCCCTTCTATGTCTCCTGCTTTGTGGGGGGTTATTTCATGTATGTTATATTTGCAGCAGCAATATTTCTTACATGCTCACAGCAGCATGTTGTGGATGTATTGGCAGTAGCAAGTCTCGTTACTTGCTCTGCCGCAGAAGCAGCAGATCTATTCCGCCAAGACCAAATACATTAACATTGTCATGTACATTACCATGCCAATCCCTCCGAGAGTTGTCATGACAGAATTAGGGTTGGAGCTAAACTCTGCAGGACAGTTTCTCTCCAGGGTTACAATTACAGGGTTACCCCTGTAGTAAGGAGTTGATTTGGGAAGGTGAACATCAAGAAAGCAGCAAGAGCAAGTTACCAAACTTGACAAAAATATAAAGCTTAAACAACTATGGTCCTTTACTCTATACCGGGGTAGCCAACTATTTTAAAGAGTTTAGCTCCATCCTTAATCAAAAATAACTAAACCAGCTAATTAAGGTGTTCAGGATTACTGAAAGATTACAGACAGGTGTGTTGGAGCAGGGCTGTAACTGGAGTCTGCAGGAAGGTAGCCCTCCAGAAGCAGGGTTGGCTACCTCTGCTCTATACCAATTGCAATTTGCTTGTTGCATGCAGAGACCTCTGGATGATGCCAATATGTTGCCCTGTTCCACTTGGAAGGATCATATTTCTTAATTACAGATTCATTACAATGCTCAGTCTAGGCTTTCCACCAACTCCAGGGACCTCAGCCATCTGTCAGTGAATCCTGAGCTTCCTGACAGGTGGTGAGGGTGGGCATCCAAACATCTTGGCATCAGGACTTGCAGAGGGTGTAGCAATCAGATAATTGGCTTTTTTAAATGCTGCAGTCAGCAAAAAACTGCAAAAAGAAACAAGACGTTGTACTACTCTCTTGTCACCCAGGTCTTTAATGAAGATTTATGAGGATGCCTTGTAGGGGCTTGCATAGTTAATAGTGCAACAACCTATTGCTCTTTAATTGCAGGGAGCTTTCAGGAAAAATCTGTTATTATATCAGATGAGCATGTAATAAAAACTCTGCTAAAACACTTGTATTAGTGTTTTGCTGCATGTTTATCCACTCTTACCTTCTTCTTCCTCCTCAGTCTTCAAAGCCTCTCTAGAGTACATGGCTCGCCTCAAATTTTTTCGTTCCAGAACTGTCATATTCTCATCTACTGTCTCCTGGAACACAAAATAATGAATAACAGGGTATTCCGATTAGCATATTTGGCTAATTAAGCAGCATAAATCAAATTTAACTTTCTTTATATAATTGTATTATGTTTCTATGATTAGTTTCCAATTCTTTCCCTGAGTATTTGGGTTTCTGAAAAGGTACACTGAATAATCGTAACTTGAGATGACCTGTTTTGCAAGAACATCCTTACATCCTCCTGCACATGTTGAGAGTCTAAAATGAAGGGGTCACCTGAGAACATCTGCAGGTAGTTTAGGATCAAATGCTGTAAGATATGTAATGTAGAAGATGAACAGGAAGGGGCCCAACACAGTTCTTTGAGGTATTTCAGTGTTGTTCAAAGTCCTGTTGCTTAAATGTATTTTTGAACACAAAAATACAGTTCAACGACCTGACTGGCAGCTGTGTAGGCCACTAGATGGCATATTAGACACTTGTTTGGAGACATGAGTTTATTACAGTCACTGTTTTGTCTACTTAAGTCCCTATTTAAATGCTTTCTCTTCTCAGTGCATCCACTGTATCCTGTCTTTTTGATTGCCAAGCTTATATTTTTTTCAGCATAAACATAGAGATTAGTTTTCCAATCTTTCAAACAATGCAAACAAATGTCAACAAAAAGGTCAAGTGAGTATTTGGCATTGCAAAGCAAAACAAATGAACTTGACATTTAAATCACATCCTCTAGTATCTCATTAATTTTCTGCAGACTACCTTCTCAAATTCTTTATCTTGTCTGTGCATCAGAGTCTTCCACTGCTCGAACAGCTCAGGCTGAGAATTTTGGATGTCCTTTAATGTCCCTTCTGTCTGTATGCTGCCATCCTTCATTGCAATGATCTACAGAGGAAACATAATTCAATTATTACTTCACTTGCCACATAAAAGAAGGTGGACATTTTTAATGCCCCATGAGAAGTAAAGCCAATATTTAACAGCAAGCCTGTCCCTTTCTATCTGTCAGCTTAAAGTGGCTGTGTCTAAATTACAGGGAGTTAAAAAATAAATATATATATATATATTTTCTCACCACTGGTGATTTATTAAGTACCAGAAGAAGGAAAACTTTAACAAGGCAATTCATCACCCCGAGCCAGTGTGAGAGAGACTGGGGCTTCATTTGTTTCTAATAACAAGGCTAATGACAACAACAAATCAATTTGAGAATTGTAATATGTTTCATGAAAATGCTTTCTCTGGTTAGATATGTTGGGTCAAAGCATTTGGAACTATGCATATTTCTTTTTTAATTAACTAAAGAAATGGTTGCAGGCAAATGACATCTAGGAAATAAACATTTCCACAATAAACATTGTCTTCTTTTCAAGTAAACGTATCTAAACCAGACTCCGATTTACTGAGTACAATATAAAGATGTTTTCAGATATTTACATATCTTGAGGTAATGAAAATAAGCTTAATTCTCACATTCTGATATCAATTGTATCCATTTCTAATGTAGATTCTAAGGTACTTAGAATTTATTTTTTTATTTTGAATAAAGGAATATCCCAGGTTATTTACATAGTAATCACAATCGACCACACTTGTGGCATGTTGGTGAGCACAAAGTATTCCAGAAAGTTTTTTTTGTGTGTGTGGTTATCAACATATGCAACAAAAGTTTAACTTGCACTGAACCTGCAATATTCTTTTAAAAGTAAAATCTCTTCAAGTCAAACACACTGCTTCCATTCTGGAAGTGAGAAAATGTATATAAAAAAACTGAATCACATTCCTTTAATCGAAAGTAACCTATTTAGTTACGTTTATTAGAAGTAATGCAAAAATGTAATGTCTCAGTTCTCATATCTAAGTACTGTTTCCTGCTACTGAGCTTAAAATGTAGGTGTTTGATGCAGTGTAATAAGTGTTTCCTGAGAGACAAAATCAGGTTAGGAAGAAGAAGAGAATGATTTGCTGATTCTAAACCAGCAGTGGCCTTATTCAGGTTGAATGGCTTTGGTCTGGTCTGCAGTTTGATTTCTCTCATCGCAAACAGTGGCCAAATGGGGATTTAATTAGATTTTTCTCTGTGAACCAGATGGTCTATTTTCCTCAATGTGATTTATAATGAATTGTGTTAGTAGGATGTGCAGGTGAAAACGTGACAGAAACAAAATTAATTCATCCTTTGCAACAGGCTTGTATTGGGCTATAAATAAAATAAGTTTCTACAAAAATCATTTCTAAGGGCTCCTCAGAAATTATTTCTATAGGTTCTGCGGGTAGTTGACAGGTGATGAATGAAGGTGAATAATTCATAAGCATAGCTCAGCCTTTGTGAGATCTGACTTTTAAATTAAGCTTCTACATCTCAGAGCTCACCTATTCAATAATTCTGCCTAAGAGCAGTTTAAAACCGGATCTACTTATCAAAACGGGTTTAATGACTTTCTATAGGGGAGAACTTTAAGTGTATTTGCATATGAAGTACCCAATCTGCGTGTGGGAGATACTGCAGTTTGTGTGTCACAAGCACCACCGTCCTCTTCTCCTCCCTCAACAGTTTAAGAATACCCTCCTGCATCAGGTGATCACTCAGGTGAATGTCCAGCGCTGAGAAGGGATCATCCTACGATAACAGAAAAAATTAATTGAAGTCTCACTTCACTGATTTGTGTGTATAGCCATATCTGGACCTACCAGGAACACCACATTGGTGGTTTGATAAAGAGCTCGAGCTACACCGATTCGCTGCCTCTGGCCTCCGGAAAGAATAATGCCCTGGAAAGAGCAAAGAATAGGAAGAGGAAAGTTACTGGCAGGGCTGTATTGAGAAAATACCTCATTAGGAAGGTGGCAGGGGGTAGAAGTTGTTATGGTAACTGTACCACACATATGGCATGTGGATTAATCATGTTGACTGGGCTGAAACTCTTTAAATGAGGTGGAAGGCTGCTTTTAGGAACAACCTGAAAGCCATTTACGACATCAGGCTGCCTTAAATGTGACCTGAACTAAAAACCTGAATGAATGAGAGTAAACAAAAGAGATGGTTCCCTGTTAAAGGCTGCCTGGATACTAAAATATGAGGAAATATGCATGTTTATCAGTGGAATTCAATATGACCCATCATAACTGAAACTTTGTCATTTGCTGTACTAAAGCCATTCCAGATGGCTGGTAATGAAATGCGTCACAAAAGTCACATGGGCGGCACACTGACCCGTTCTCCGATCTCCGTCTGGTCCCCCTGGGGCAGGATGTCAATGTCCGGCTGGAGAGAACATGCTTCAATTACCGCTCTGTACCTGGAAACAACAAAAGATATGAGACTGAAGCACAGCTGGCTAGACACTTAACACTATGTGGTAATCTAGCTTTATTACTTTTTGAAATATTGATGTTAGTGCTGCCAATCGATTAAATAAAATAACTAATTAATACATTTTTTTTTCTGAAAATTAATCCCATCTATCATTAAAGTTTTTAAACATACTTTTATATTGCAATACATTCACATTCAAATTAATGTAGAAACAACAAAGACAGTATATTTTTAAATATTTGTTTAATGGCATCTTTTTGTGACTGAAGGCGAGTATCACTGATACCTATACTACTGATGTCTCTAGGAATCCCCCCCCCCCCACACT
>NW_015505662.1:91832-92916 GCF_001515645.1 Sinocyclocheilus grahami | reverse complement strand
AACTGAGAGCTATCAATTTTAACATTTATTAGACTTTAAAAAATAGCAACTTCTAATTTAAGTGAACTTAAAACATCTTCACATAAACTCATTATAATGCATGTCATATTTAGCTACCTGTGCCCTTCAGCAAGTAGAAAATATACAGAAATTGAATAAAGTTATCAAACATTAAGTTCTAAATTAAATATAGATGAATCCTTAAAGCTACAAAAGTTATTGATTTCCTCTTTTTTCTTTTGTTTTTTGATTAACATATCACATCAGCTGGGTTATTAGGTTATTTTGGCTGCTTTAAGAGCTGCTGCTGCTGAACATGATGCAGATCTGACACGCATCATATTTTCTCATAACTCTTTACCTTTTCTGGCCACTTCAGGTCTTAAAGGGGTCATATGATGCGATTTCAAGTTTTATTTTCTCTTTGTAGTGTTACAAGCTGTTCGGGAATAGATAAGATCCCTAAAGTTGCAAAGACTAAAGTCTCAAACCCAAAGAGATATTCTTCATAAAAGTTAAGACTCGTCCACGCCCTCCTAAAACGCCTAGTTTAAACACGCCCCCACATGTCTACGTCACTGTGTGGGAAGATTTGCATTACACCACCCAAATGTTCACGGCAAGAAAGAAGGCGTAACTTTGATTCTCGCTGTAGTGTTGCTGCTGCCGCCGTGTCATGAAGACACTGTGTGCTTCATTGTGAAAGTGAAAATACTTTGTTTGGTCTTCCAAAAGAGGACACATCTAGAAATCAGTGGTTAAGTTGTATTTACAACACTGTTCCAGAACAGTTCAAACCAAATATTCAGATGTGTGCAACGCATTTTACGGAGGACAAGGACTGTTTCCTGTGAGAGTAGCCTACAATGCCGGTGTTCCGGTGAATTCAGTTCCCCTGTTTCCCCTTCGGCGCGCATGCTGACCACAGTCTATGATGCTGACAAATAATGCTGACTCACAGTCTGTAAGTACGTTTTCATATTTAAAGGATTTGCCACTGATGATTCAAACGCGAGTTTTGAGCAGTGTAGATTAGCGCTTGTTGTTTGTCGTTTCTCCGATCACAAATGCAGACATGGTTTTA
>NW_015505662.1:84166-88304 GCF_001515645.1 Sinocyclocheilus grahami | reverse complement strand
AGTTTCCCTTATACCTTTACTTCCGATTTCTCTAGGAAACCCCCCCCCCCCCAATATTTAACCATTTACTATAACCATTCAACATTACAGTATAACTGAGAGCTATCAATTTTAACATTTATTAGACTTTAAAAAATAGCAACTTCTAATTTAAGTGAACTTAAAACATCTTCACATAAACTCATTATAATGCATGTCATATTTAGCTACCTGTGCCCTTCAGCAAGTAGAAAATATACAGAAATTGAATAAAGTTATCAAACATTAAGTTCTAAATTAAATATAGATGAATCCTTAAAGCTACAAAAGTTATTGATTTCCTCTTTTTTCTTTTGTTTTTTGATTAACATATCACATCAGCTGGGTTATTAGGTTATTTTGGCTGCTTTAAGAGCTGCTGCTGCTGAACATGATGCAGATCTGACACGCATCATATTTTCTCATAACTCTTTACCTTTTCTGGCCACTTCAGGTCTTAAAGGGGTCATATGATGCGATTTCAAGTTTTATTTTCTCTTTGTAGTGTTACAAGCTGTTCGGGAATAGATAAGATCCCTAAAGTTGCAAAGACTAAAGTCTCAAACCCAAAGAGATATTCTTCATAAAAGTTAAGACTCGTCCACGCCCTCCTAAAACGCCTAGTTTAAACACGCCCCCACATGTCTACGTCACTGTGTGGGAAGATTTGCATTACACCACCCAAATGTTCACGGCAAGAAAGAAGGCGTAACTTTGATTCTCGCTGTAGTGTTGCTGCTGCCGCCGTGTCATGAAGACACTGTGTGCTAAGCTTTGTAATAATCGACACGTTTTAGAAAGGCGGGGCATAGAGGAGAAACAATAATGTACAGTATTTGGAAAATAATGTGTTTTTGGAACCTTAAACCGCATAAACACATTTCATTACACCAAATACACAAAATAATGTTCTTTTTAGTAACATCATATGACCCCTTTAAAGTCTCTACTAATGAGCTGACGAGTTGAATCGGGTGTGTTAGATGAGGGAGACAGTGCTGGTGCTTCAGGACAGTTTTGAAAACCACTGCATTTCAGAGACATGTTCTTAAATGTGACTCATATTTAACAAATACTTACATGCATGAACAGTTAACAGCCTTTTTGGTAACTTCATGACATAAGACATGACGAGATAACTACAACATTGCATGCTCGTAGTTTCTTTTGTGCTTTAATATGAAATGATACAGGCTACAGCGCACGCCGCCACATTTGTGCGTGCAATTGAACAGCACATGCTACAAGCACAGTATAACAGCGGACAGGACAGGACAATTTGTTTTTACTGACATATGGCCTGACAACATATCATCTGATCACAGTTCACTGTTGTTCTACTGAAGCTCTCTCGTCACCTGTAGCTTTTCCATGCTCGTTTGACTAGACGAAGTTGGAGTGCGCATCTGAAAAGTCTCCCTTTGATGTGGTCGTAAAGACGTTCTGCGTCTAAATAAACGCAACTCTTGTCAACAAAAAAAAAAGAGACAGAAGCAGCAGTTGTGAGTGGGGTGGCAAACCTTGCTCTGCCCCTGCGTTACTTGTGTTAAATATTTTTAACGCATTAAACTATAAAATCGCATGCATTAATGTGTTCATTTTGACAGCACTAATTGATGTTCAATAAAATCGGTGGTTGATAATGAATGAATGATTCTCTGCATGGACTCCGTCACTGATATAATAGCTTTTTAAAGCATTAACGCTTTCAATCAATATAAAAATTACAGACAAACATTCACAAAGCCACTGAAAGTAAGCCATTTGAGAAAGAGGCCATAGTCCAAAAATGTTAATTTCCCATCCAAATTCCACTCAGATCATTTGTTGACACTATCACAGTTTTAAGAAATGTGTCCGTCAACAATAATGTAAAAATATACACGACACAATCACAGCCAATCAGACCATTTGTGATGTTTAACACACTAGCTATACTAAATGGGACCACTGACCAATGAGATTTCTTTGTGGGCGGATCTACCCAATAGAGTGCATTAGTGCCCGCCCCCTTTTTCAGCAGCATTGGTTCTGGAAGTATTTTTTCCATTCATTTCTCCCATAGGGATTAAAAAAAAAAAATCTTTGTTAAAGTTTTATAAGCCATGAACCAAGCCAAGCAGCTACGAGGTGAATCATAACATTACAAATTTTGATTTTCAGCAAAAAAGTATTTGAAAATGAGACAAAAATACAGAAGTACAAGACTGTGTACATCACAGGTTTAATGAGGTATAGAACTACAATCCCATGAACCGCTGCAAATGACATTAATGACAACATTATAAGCATCTCCAAGCAAATAAATAGCATCCTTTTAGATTTTTTTCCACAATTCATGTACTTTGAGTACAGACACTGCTGACACGTGCCAACTGCTGAGGCAGCTGTAAAACAGAGATTATGAGAAGCGGCGACTCACAGAGAGACACTTACTGATGGCCACATCTGTCTAATGACTGTCACTGAAATTTAAAGAGGCGATAATGATTGAGTGTCAGATGGGGATAGAGGACGCTTTAGTATTGACAAATGGACACAAAAAAAAAAAAGAGTAAACACTTGACTTTTGTACATCACTAGGGCGACTGGGTGCTAGACACAGGTTAATGTGTACAGAAGGCCCATTAGAGACAAACACTGGACCTAGATGCCATTTGGTGGCATTTTATTTGATTATTTATTTATTTATTTTAATATAAATGTGTGGGCAACAAATCCATGGAGTGAGCAATCAATGATAAATATATCTACAGAAGGTAAATGAAGGTCCGTTACCTTTGCTTTATTAAGGGCATCTCAAAAGTGATGTTCTCCGCTAGCGTGGTGTTTAGGAGCCAGGGCTTCTGGGAAGCGTATGCCACAGCACCTCTTTTCCTGTCAGAGGGGTTGCCATAACATCAGTGACCTCCTTCACAACACCATGTTGCTCTTAAATATAAAAGAAAGGCTTGTTCAAGCTTTTTTTTTTATCTAACCTACACTGAACATTATTTTTTACAGGAACAGTACACAAATTATAATTATGTCACCATTTGCTTACCCTCATGTCGTTCTGAATCTGAATGTTGTCATTTATAAACTCATGATCTTAAGATTTCAAGTCAAATCCAACCTGCGCCGTTTTTAATTTGAGAGTTAAAACGGAGGGGAAGATACTTCTAGTAAATAACATTTTAAGTACATCTTAGTAAATAACATCTTAAGTTCCCTTTCAGTCGGTCACTCCCGATGTCACGTCGGATGACCGACGAAATTGGGATCTCGCTTAGAGGGACCAATCTACTTCGAGTGTAAACTAAACGAGCCAATGCACATTGGCATGCGATTATTGCATCCAGCTGCTGCTGATCACCGCGTGAGTATAAGTAGGCAGCAGATGCATTCTGGCTGTGACTGGCTGACATGTGCGAGACAGACAAGACACGATTCTTGAACGCCCCCGTGTCCCAGGCCGGCCTGTCGGCAAAACGGTGGAGAACTTGCCCAGTGGTTCTCCGCTGACCAGAGCAGACTGAGGCCATCAGGTACATCCTGCCGGCGTGCTGCTGCTGCCGTCGCCGAGGTCGGCCCCCCTGCCCCCGCCAAAACAAGAGCAGCGCTCCTGCGGCCTCCAGCAAAGCTGTGCCGTAGAGCCGGTCGCAGGGCAGCCGCCCCGCCCGTCCAGGCCCCCACCAAACCTGGTGGCAAGCGAGAGAGCAAGAGGAGGCGGGCGACCCAGAGGTTGAGGGACGTGCTCTTCAGGAGATGGTAAGCACACCACTCCCTCCCCCGGAGGAGGGCCGGGTGGAGAATCTTTTCATCTTTTTCCACCACTGACCTCTCGGTCGGTGGTACCCAAATTCTCGACAAAGAGCAATTCCTCTATTTCTGGATCCCCAGAGGGGACGGGGGGTTGTGGACGATCTAGTGCGTATCACACTCACCCTCCTCTCTCGCCAGTGAGCAGCAGTGGGCGGATCGGGAGGACGAACCAACGGACTACCCACGCACCCTCTGCTTGAACGCAGATCAGTGTTACACACACCAGACCCCGCCTCGGACCGGTGACGAGACGCCCGGGCCGGGTCCCTGCGTTTTTCCGCGCTGCCCCACTGCGGGTACGCCTGTAGTTCCATTG
>NW_015505662.1:83713-83988 GCF_001515645.1 Sinocyclocheilus grahami | reverse complement strand
TCCTACTGGTGAGGGATGGGATAGAGCCGGCCCCTCCAGCCGATATGAAGATTTTACAGTTTTACAGCTCCTACTTCATTGTAACCAAGAAAGGCGGTGGGTTACGACCAATCTTGGACCTGAGTGTCTTGAACCGGGCCCTTTACCGGTTACCGTTCAAGATGTTGATGCAGGAACGCATCTTCGGGTGCATCCGTCCCCGAGATTGGTTTGCAGCGGTCGACCTGAAGGACGCGTACTTCATGTGTCGACCCTTCCGCACCACAGAACATTGC
>NW_015505662.1:80205-80497 GCF_001515645.1 Sinocyclocheilus grahami | reverse complement strand
TACTTCATTGTACCCAAGAAAGGCGGTGGGTTACGACCAATCTTGGACCTGCGTGTCTTGAACCCGGGCCCTTCACCGGTTACCGTTCAAGATGTTGACGCAGGAACGCATCTTCGGGTGCAGCCGTCCCCGAGATTGGTTTGCAGTTGGACGCGTACTTCATGTGTCGACCCTTCCGCACCACAGGCTATTGCTGTGGTTCGGGATGAGCAGATGAGCATATCAGTACGAGGTCCTGCCCTCCGGGCTGTCCCTGTTGCCCCGTGTCTTCACGTAAGTTGCCCCTTGTTCC
>NW_015505662.1:79075-79929 GCF_001515645.1 Sinocyclocheilus grahami | reverse complement strand
ACCTTCCGGGTCCAAGTTACACCGGCCTGCCGCCAAACCTTCACTCCGTGGTCAGACCTTGCGTTCTTCCGGGCAGGAGTGCCTCTGGAGCAGGTCTCCAGGCATTCTGTGGTTTGCACGGCTGCCTCAACCACCGGCTGGGGGGCCACGTACAACGGGCTTGCAGTGTCAGGGGTTTGGACGGGGCCCCAACTGCACTGGCTGCCTTGAGTTGCTGGCAGTGCACCTTGCCCGGGGCCGTCTCAAAGGGCGCTTACGAGGCAAGCATGTACTAGTCCACATGGACAACACAGCGACCGTTGCGTACATCAACCGACAAGGTGGTCTGCGCTCCCGTCGCTTATCGCAACTCGCCCGCCACCTCCTTTTCTGGAGTCAGAAGCATCTGAGGTTGCTTTGTGCAGTTCACACTCCTGGGCTGCTCAACCGGGCAGCCGACGAGCTGTCCCGAGCTGCGCTCCCGGGAGAATGGCGACTCCATCCCCAGACTGTCCAGCTGGTTTGGGGACGTTTCAGAGCCGCTCAGGTAGACCTGTTTGCCTCTCCGGAAACGTCTCACTGCCAGTTGTTCTTTGCCCTGTCCGAGCGAACACTCGGCACGGATGCACTGGCACACAGCTGGCCGCTGTGTGCCAGTGCAAGTATGCAAGTATGCCTTCGCAAGTATGCATTTCCCCCAGTGAGCCTTCTGGCACAGTTGCTGTGCAAGGTCAGGGAGGACGAGGAACAGGCCCTGGTGGTGGCACCCTATTGGCCTTCCCGGACCTGGTTCCCAGAACTAATGCTCCTCGCGACAGCCCCTCCTTGGCCAATTCCTCTGAGGAAGGATTTACTGACTCAGAGACGGGGCACCC
>NW_015505662.1:63117-79013 GCF_001515645.1 Sinocyclocheilus grahami | reverse complement strand
GGAGTTGTGCTGTCCTTTTTGCAGCAAGGGTTGGAGCGAAGGCTGTCTCCCTCCACCCTTAAAGTTTATGTCGCTGCAATCGCTGCTAACCACGACCCCGTAGAAGGAGGTCGTTGGGGAAGCATGACCTGGTCGTCAGGTTCCTTAAGGGGGCGAGAAGGTTAAATCCTCCACGGCCCCCCTCTATTCCCTCGTGGGACCTGACTCTGGTGCTCACAGCACTACAGCAGGCCCATTTGAGCCTTTTTGCAGGCGGTTGAGCTGAAGATCCTTTCAATGAAGACTTTGCTCCTGCTAGCATTGGCCTCAATCAAGAGGGTAGGGGACCTGCACGCATTTTCGGTCAACGATTTTTTTGCCTAGAGTTCGGGCCGGCTGATTCCCAGGTAACCCTGAGGCCATGGCCCGGCTACGTGCCCAAGGTTCCCTCCACTCCCTTCAGGGATCAGGTGGTGAACCTCCAAGCGCTGCCTCTCAGAGAAATTACGTATGGTAACCCTCGTTCCCTGAAGGAGGGAACGGAGACGTCACGTCCCGTCGCCACAGCTCCTGTACCACCGCTGAGTGACCGGGTCACCAGCTCGGCTCCTCAGCGAAAACCTGAATATGCGCTGCATCTGCTGCCTACTTATACTCACGCGGTGATCAGCAGCAGCTGGATGCAATAATCGCATGCCAATGTGCATTGGCTCTAAGCGAGATCCCAATTTCGTCGGTCAACTGACGTGACGTCTCCGTTCCCTCCTTCAGGGAACGAGGGTTACCATACCTAACCGAGACGTTTTTCTTACAGAAAGCTTAAATATATGCACGAGTCATCAATTTTATGTGACTTAAGTCTTTTTTCCCCTTATTGGAGCAGATGTGGTCACTATGAACTGTTGTGGTGATTACAGTGTTATTTATATATTATTATAGCATTATTTAAAAAAATGAATTCGCTTTTACTTTTATATTTTTGGTTTTCATTTTAGTTTAAGGAATTTTGTCATGTTGATTGTCTATTGTTACGTATTGTTGTTATGTATATATAAGTAAAACTTGATCATGTATAAAACTTATATATGGCTATTTATATATAACTTGATCTTCCAGTCAATATACAGCAATACTATATGGTCTGTTGACCGAAGAGATTCCTTCGTGGGTGGGGCTACACAATAGACCGGCAAAATCATTGCAATCAGTTACTTAGGACAAAACATAGAATAAGATGATAATAGTCCAAAATACGCTGGTATGCAAAAATTAGCCAATCAAATCAGATATTATTTGCATATAAAAGTCTTAAAGGCACAGTATTTTATGTCATATCTATTTTAATTATTTTAATTTTGCTTTATTTTCATTTCAGTTTTAATTGTAGTTAATGATAAATACATTGTATACTTGGAATCTAGCATTATTACAATTTCTCTTTAAATCCTAAAAAAAGTTTAAAAACCATACAGCTTTGGAAAGACATGAATGAGGGTGACACATGAATAACAAAATAATCATTTTTAGTGTACTGTTTCTTTAAAGTTTACTGTGTGCTCTAACAAAGAGTATCTGATGTCAGACAGTGTCACTGTCTTATGGTATGAATGAACCTTTCTGATTAGTATTAAGAAACTGCTTTAAAAACAGCTCTATTTGAACTAGTGAATCATGTTTTGTGCGGTGTGTGTGTGTGTGTGTGTGAGTGAGTGATACACACCTGATATCCCCATCTGCAGCTGCATCTGTGGGGCTGAAGGCACAAATACATAAATAACACTTTAAAAGACTCGCCTAAAGCATCATAAAAAGACATGTACACACACAAGCGTGACCTCTGCAGTACATTCTCTTAGCACATTAAACCTGAAGCACTGCTGCTGATGCCATGTAATAGGAGACCGGAGAAGTGCTGTGTAATCATGTATGGCTGAATCGCAATGCAGTGTAGCTGAACCGCTGAAGCTTTATATAGGGATGAGTACAGTAAGAAAGAGCCTTAATGGATTTTTCTATTGAGCATTTGGACATATAATGGCATGTTGTCCTTGATAAAATGTACAAGCCAGGAAAATATCAGGTTTTAGAGTATTGATTAAAACTATGGGAGAGTTGAATAATTATATCTGAAAACGATTTAACGCTGTGTTTGGAATAGCACACTAGCATACTATTTCTGTAGTACACATACTGTGCATTGTATGTGAACACAAACTGTGCAGGATATACAGTATAACAAAATACACTGCATGTAATACTTTATCCCACAATGCAATGTGCTCGACCTTCTTTTTCAAGTGTAACAAATACATGTAAACCAAGATCAACTATATTTTTTCTTTCTTCATTTGATTGGGCTTACCAAAGTAAATTGTTTACACAAAACCTAATTAAATATTTAGTTCTGACATGATAAAAAATGTGTTAATTTCACGTGCGAATCAACATCATGAATCACTGTTGAATTTTTAACACTGATATTGTTTCTCACTTTTACATTGTCTTGTTAAAATTTTAATTTATACAAATTTTGTTCAACTTTTTACAATTATTTAGCAGTAAACGTTTCAATCTTTTTTAGCATTTCAATGCTTGTTCACAGGTGAATCAACATCATGAATCAAGGTTCAATCAATGTTGAATCAACGGCGATACTGCAATGTTGTTTCAATGTTGACTTAGACGTATTTTGATAACTTTTTTTATAACCATTTAGCATTTAATGTTGTTTCAACATTTTGTCATGTTTCAACATTTATTCACAAGTGGAATCAACGTCAATTATGTTTCAATTTCACAACTTTGCGTGACATGACATTTTATGACTTTATACTTAAAGTATTTTGTTAAAAAAAAAAATCAGCATTGAAACAACAACATAATTCAACCACATTTCAATCATGAAGGCCAATCACATGCTAGCTAGGAATGGTCACTCACTCAATTACATGCACGTTTGAGGTCATGTGACAGTTTAAAATACTTCCTATTGCACAATCCATACGGTTTCAAATACATATTTAAACAGTAAATATATATTGTATACTGCACAGTATTCAGTATGCATCCTAGTATTCCATTCCAAACATAACCATTTTCTATTTCAGCTGTGACAAGAATGAATTGTGATTGCTTGTTGAGCTTTATTGGAAAAATTGCAATTTGGAATTGTTTATTGGAAAAGTGTAATCTCTTTACTACAGCATCCTTTATATGTGATGGGTCACATATAAAGGATGGTGTAGTAAAGAGATTACACTTTTTTTTAGATAACAGGCAGCATTTTTTAAAGTATCCAAATAGCTTTTTGAAATGTCTCTTGTCTGGTAATAACACACCTTGGCTTTGTAATGTATGACATAGTGATTGCAGCCAACAGTAATAAAAGACGTCTATTCTTGGCTGCCGTTCCAGCTCAAGTGCCAAGAACAGGACAGACACCTGCACACACTCACACACTGTGACAGCGCGTGCCGTTTTATTGATGACCGAGGGAACGGTAGTGCATTTTAGCACCAGCATCAACTGTTGACTTGGTAGTAAAACGCTTTTTAATAGTCCTCCAAAGAGCTAATACTTGAGCTGTTCCCTACAGAGTTTATGTATTTAACAGACAAACCAAATGAGTTCACCCATTATAGCAGATAAGAAAGCCTTTCAAATTGCAGCTGTGTCTGTTGGAGCCATGGTTTAGCGGCTATGCTAACGTGTTATGCACATACAAAGCGACACAAATCCAGCTGGTGTCATTTCCCGGTCTGGTTTTTTAAATAAATTCCTGCCATATAATAAAGTGGCCAAAACAACAATTGTCTCAAAACCTAGCAAGCAGCCTGACTAGCCACAATTTCCCCAAAATTAGGCATTGCAGGATGCAGCATATTTTTATTTTCAATAATTTGAGATAAGCTCGGCATGCCCAGTGTTGGGGAAAGTTACTTTTAAAAGTAATGCATTACAATATTGCGTTACTCCCTAAAAAAGTAACTGTGTAACTTAGTTACTATAGAAAGTAATGCGTTACTTTTGCATTACTTTTTCTCATCTGGGCTGGGCTTGCTTGTTTCTAATATAAAAAGCTCTGTTTTTGGCAAACGTAAAAGCACTTTCACACCAAAAGTGAAATTAATTAGCTTCAGGCAGAAGGAAAAGTAAATTCACATCTGTACAGTAGAGGGTGCAGCTCAAGCTGTGCTGTCATTCTGGATTGCATGAAGAATAGGACGCAGGACTACAAACACTATTGTTATGTTTATCTAAAGTTATTTTTGTTTATTAGTGTGATTGACTTCGATCATCGAAGGCTAGCAGTAAAGACATTGATTAATAAAATGGGATTAAATACATAAAGGATATTTGTGTTATTGCAGGTTTGCGTAATATTCTGAGTTTGCATTTCATTGTTTTTATTCATTTTGAGGAATACTGAATCTGTTTTTGTGGAGGTGAGATGAGTAAATGCATGTTCACATTTAGTCTAGAACTACAGTAACATCATGTTCACACAGCGCACACAACGCCTCTGAACTCACTCCTGATTTCTCTTAACATGGGGACAGGAGAGCTGTCCATCGATAAATGAGAAAACAATAAATGTGTACTTCTGGAGTCTGAAGGGCACATAATAATTCAAACAATATGGAAATGCAAAGTTTCCCCAAAAAACTATGCATTCGCCCACTACCATTTTTTCCCTCGCAAATGTTTTGCATTCCCCACAGAACTTTTCATTCGCTGACAAAAATTTGCGTTCTCTCTCAAAAATGTGTTCTCTCGCCAGGCCCGGTTCAGAATCAAATTACTGAGGGTGCTTCTTAAATTAGTGAGGGTGCTTTTTATATAGTATATATATATATATTAGTAGCGTCCGTCCGTTGCTATGGTGCAAAGAGAGCTCTGTATAATCACTAAAAGTGGTCACTCATCTTAGTTCATCGCGATCCCACAAAGATACGTTATAATCAATGAAGTTCTCTACGCTGCACAACAAATCTCTTATTTACATTGCGTCTACACTTTGTTATAATGAGATGATTCGTGGTGAACACAATACCTGAACAAAAATCTCCAGCGATTTCAGCGAGTGGATTCAAACATAAATGCCTCTGATTCAAGAAATCAACAGATATGCTCGTGATTGGCTACATTGCTCAATGCTGCAAAAACACGTTGAAATAGAAACCGATCTCCAGAGCGCAAACCATAGCGCACTGGCAAACGCCAAATCTACAATGAAGTGCCATTAATACAGCTTTAAGCGAGGGTGCTATTGATTTAGTTTGAGGGTGCTTAGCACCCTCTAGCACCCCCGTAGAACCGGGCCTGTCTCTTGCAAAGGTTTTGTTCCCTTAAGAAACTCAGAAACTCACTCGCAAAAAAACATTGCATTCACCCACAAAAATGTGTCCTCATGCAAATGTTTTGCGTTCCCCAAAGACCTTTGAAATCGCTCACAAAAATTTGCATTCTCTCATAAAGGTTTTGTGTTTCCTGATAGACTTTGTTCGCTCACAAAACGTTATCTTCTAAAAGTGCTGCGTTCCACAGAGAAACATTGCGTTTGCTTATAAAATGCACTGAAAAATTGTTTTGTTTTATTTTTTCCCATCACCTTGTTCTTTTAGGGGCTCAATACATTTAAAATGAATACAAAAAGCCTTTCGATGCTTATCAATACTGAATGCAATATATCCATAATCAACATTTGCCTTCCCACAATCTGTCCAACGCAATGCATTCTGGTACTTCCATGAAGAATACATGAAATGCTGCTTACGATTTTGGCCATAATGAAGTATCTTAGATGGTTGAATAATTTGCTGCCTACCGTCTGAACAAGTTTGTGCAACTATGACTTAAAATGTTGTCTAGGTGAGCAGCCTAAGCAAAAATGTAAAACATAATTGTCAAAAACTCCAGCATAACATGTAAAGCTACAATAATGGCGGATATATTAAAAAGGTTATAGTGAATTTTAAAATCTATTTGTATGTGTTGTTGTCATTATAAAGACCTCATAGAGTGGCTGAGAGGAAATACAGAGCCCAGAAGAACAAAGCTGAGGGATTAATGCCGACAAACACAGAGCAAAGCATCAGCACTGCACAGCATGACAGGACACGTCCACACACCCTCAGCGAGTACACAATAATTAACAGACTCTCTGCAGGACGTGATAATGTTTACGTCTGTTCTGCAGCTTTGTAAGACAAAAAGAACCAACCTTTCATTTCCTTCTGCATCCAGAGTGGGCAGTCTGCAAAATAATACACATAAAATGAATAACTCAACAAGGAGGTGAAATTAACATAAATATATTTATGTTAATAGATTCTGATAAACTGTGCTGAGAAAACAAAAAAACATAAATCAGAGCTAAAATCAGTAATAAGTACATTAAGTGATTTATTGTACTTAAATTAAATTTCTAAGAGATTCTGGTCAAGGATAAGTGTGGTGCTGTAATATTGCAAGGACTCAGAAAGGCAAGATACAATGGCGCACAAAGTAAATCTGTAAAGTGCCACTGCGAGATTTGAAATTAGCTCTGAGGCTAAACAAATCAAAACTGTTCTTGAAAAGTGAACAGGAATATAAATAAGAGATTTTCTGCTGCCTGGAGGCATTAGCTGCAGTCGTAGGTCTTATGCTCTGTCCTTTCAAACCTGGAAAAAGAACCAGGAAATACTGCGGCACATCTAAAGCCATAAGATACATTTCTTATTAATGCTTTTCAATGATGGCTTTATAGTTAAGCCACATAGGACTCCACATGTCAATTTAAGAGAGGCTGTTTTGGAGATGTTAAGTCTTACTGCAACATGCTTAGTCTTAACCATTTTCCATGTTGACCAATTTCACCTTCATTATCTCTTCGTAGTGTTTGTTTTAATGGGAATGTACTGTCAATCCACATGAAGGGCAACCATAGAAAGCAGATGACACATGCTGTGCCAGGAAGGTGATTTTTGAATACCATACTGAGAGATGTAATTAGCCACCGTGTGCCATTATAAAATGACTGACATTATTAAAACCATGGCATGGCAGAGAGGTGCTAAGCTTAACAATATGCCATGGTTTAAGCGCCCAATAAGACAAATAAGCCTCAAAGACAAATAATTTATAAAATACTGGTAATATAATTATTGTACAAATTTTAATGATACAGAGTCTTGAATTATTTATTTATGAACAAATATGTAATTATTATATTAATACAAATATATGATAAATAATAATTTATTTAAATATAATTAAAATGTAAATATAATTGCATTTAGATAGTACATTTCACATTAAATATTAAACATTCAAATATAAACAATATATGAAATACTGTTTTAATATTACTTTTAATAATTATTATATTATCAAATTATATTTTATTATCACCAAGAACTGCTTAAAACCTAACATTTGTGATGCTGCAAAGTAACAATTTCAGCAAATGTTGTGGTAGCAGTAAATGTTTACAGAAAACAACAACAAACATTTATTTACTATATTTACTAATTTATTACTGCTTCTAAAATAGTGACAGCTAAGTTCACTATGTTGTGTTGTAGATTTGTGTTTAGGACATTAAAGGGCATTGACATCTGAAGCCGTTAAAGTCATTTATCTGGGCAGATAAACAGTTGTCTGATAAATGACTGAGAAAAGAAACGTTGATACTCTTGCCACCTCGTTTGTAGAAACAAACTTAATACAGAAAATTCTGAATGCATGTATTTTGGCTGTTATTTACAAAACAGTATTAGCCCGTTAAGTAAACTGTGTGTGATCCCTTTAAATAAAACAAAATATCAGACAAAAAATAAACAGAAACGGTAAATGTTTACAAGCAACAACTTTCAGAGATCAAAGACTATTTCGCTTATCTATTACTTGCTGCAAATTTCTTATTTACAATGTTTTGAACATGACATGTTGAGATCAGAAGCCGTCAGAGCCATTCATGTGGGCATTTCTCTGATAAATGATTCAGATAAAAGAGAGGTTTTCTTGCCATGGCGCCTGATACTCTCTGATCATCAGCCAGAAACTTTGTATCCAACATGAACATACACACGTAAAAACCATTTCCTTTCCAATTAGTCAACACCCAAATAACACTGTAAATTTTGGTACTGGTAGTATAAACATTTGCTTTTCGAGACCGACATTTAGCCTGCTTGAAAACTACACAACTTTTCAAGGAGATATTTTGTGCTGTAAGGCTTTGTAGTCTATTTTTAGGCATAACATACATTTTGCTTCACCCTCAGCTAACAATACTTTACACACATAGCATGCAAGCTGTTTGAATACTGGAGATGGTTCTCATACACGGAATGGAGAGAAGACAAGTGCTCAAATAATTCACGTGGATAATTCATCTTATGTCATTCTGTAGGATCTAGATGTTCTTTGGTGTCAGACACTTTATGCAATGTACGAAAACGCATAAGAAGGTGCTTGGTCAGCGCATTTGTGGTTGCAGTAACAAACTTCAGTACTCAAAGGGCGCTAGAGTTACTTTCAAATGTCTGTGCCATTAAACTAGATGCATCATTATTCAGGTTTAACTAATTTAAAGAGCATTGGTCTCGGGTCTGAGAGGGTAATTCAATTCAGACAGCTCAAAAGGGTAACCTTTTCATTTCATTGACTGCTTCCAAACCATGCCTCTATCTTACAGATATGAACATCTCCTTTATGTTTTAATCTAAAACACTTTAAGTGGATCCACATTGTCAGTCTAATCCCATTGTATCGTAAGTAGCCCCTTTGATTTGGGCTCATTTGGTTGGTTGTTGCCAGGAGGGACTGGCACTTGAACAAACACCCTTCTGTATTGTGCTTGACCCTGGACGTGTCTTTTAAACATCAAAAAACAAGCCCCAAATCAACATTGTAATCACTAATAGCCTGCATGACAGCATGGGCTGATGAACAGGTGACTAATTTGTGAAGAGGACTTTAAATGATGGTGGACGGGAACATAACAGCTTCTGTTTGACCTCTGAAGGTCAGGAGTGTGACGTGTAGGGAGTGAGGGAAGGGTTTCTAGTGCTCAACAACATAAGCAACAAAGTGCTGCTGAAATGGCCCCGTTGCCCTTGATCTACTGACTTTTAAAGCATTATGGGATGCACTGACACATTATGTTTGAAATATTAAGCATTACACAATTATAGTAATAAAATGTAAATATTAGAAATAAAATAAGTTGAAGTTCTAAAATCACTGAAACTAAAATACAAACATATTAAAGCTACAAAGAATAAAAAAAACCTTAAACTTAAAACACAAAGTAAAATTAAAATGAAAACTGAAAATATAAAAAAATAAAATAAAATAAAAAATAATAATTATTGTAAGTGTGATACTTCTTAATTGTAGTTTTCAAGAAGTTGCTTTAATGAATTCAGCCCTAGATCTTTTTGCAGATTATTTTCAGTAAATGCTCTCTTTTTTTTTTTGGTCTGCTGAGGACATTTTGAGCTCTGAAAAAGTTTGTTTTCGTAGTACTTTGAACCCTGTTAAATAAATTTGATTCCTTGTGATGCCTGCAATAAATCCAGATTCCAAAATTCTGCTGTTTTCCCTCACAAAATCAATGTGGATTCTCTGTGGGTCAACCGATGGCACACAAAACTGGGAATCAATACCAGTGGTAGTCCAATTTCTCCTTTACAGGGTCCTGCTGTGTTTTTCACAAGCCTGGAACTGAACAACCACATTACTTCAGATTTTCTTTAGAATATTAACAGAAGCTGGTAACATAAGAAACTTTATATCACCTAGAGACTGAGCATAGCGTTATATAAGCTCACAAAACAGCCTCACTTAACTGACCCCTATGAGAATGTTTCTTTATATAATAGTGACTCTGAGAATCACCAATTTAAACACCCACATCATCATTAAAGCAATTTTAAGATCTTTATGAAAGGCATTACTTGTTACAATATCTTCTCTGCACACAGCACTTTTATTCAGAGAGCTCTCATGGACAAATGAGATTCAATCCTATCAACACACCAATCACTTCAACCAGGCCTGAATATGAAGTTAGGGTGACCACTTCTGCCATCGATGGGAGCGTTGCAATTAACAGCAAATTCCCATCATTCATCCTTATAATTCTATCATGCAACACATTTATTTACGTTAAAGCCCTTTTTCTTAACAAAAAGTGTTTCAAAATTATTTTTTTTTGAAGTGTCAGCATAGTATTTACAGTTAAAGTTAAACGAAAACAAGATTTTGTCGACACATGCAACATTTTAGCAATAATTTGCATTTTTTTTCACAGAAAAATGGGAACTTGGCTGTTGTTTATGAAAGCCCGCTTCAGCCACTGAATAAAAAATGCAACAAGGTAATTGTGATTTTTTTTCTTGCAATTTTTACTTTTTCTAGGAACTGTGAGTTTATAACTTGCAATTTCGAGAAAGTTTATAGAAAGTCAGAATTGAGAGATATAAACTCACAATTCTGAGAAAAAAGTCAGAATTGCGAGGAAAAAAAGTCAGAATAGTAAGATATAAACTTGCAATTCTGAGAAAAAAGACAGAATTGTTTTCTGTTTACATCTTACACTTCTGACGTTTTCTCGCAATTCTGGCTTTGTAACACGCAATTGTGAGTTAAATCAGAACTGTGAGATATAAACTCGCAATTGTAAGAAAATTATCTGTATAGTTGAAGTTAATAACTTGCAATTGCTAGTTTAGATCTCACAATTCTGAGAAAAAAAAGTCCGAATTGCGAGAAAAAAGTCAAAGTTGCAAGATAGTTGTTAGCTAAATAATTGTCAAGGCTCATTCACACTAAGAACGATAAGCATAATGACAACGATAACTATATCAGCATCCACACCAAAGGATGCTACCCAGATAGCACACGAACATCTGCAAGATGTCTGTTAAAGATCTCCTCATCTGGAAAGCATCTGTTGTGTACAAACATCTGATAGACATCTCTAAGATGTCAGTTTTACACACATGATAAATCATAAACATCTTAAAGACATCTTCTAAACGTCTATTTGACATCTGATAGGAAACATAGACGTATTGAAGATGAGAAAACACTAAAAAAATACGTCTTGCAGATGTCAAACAGACATCTCCGTTATGTACGCGTGCCATCAGGATAATGTTCAGTTCATTATAAGCAAATGCCCCTTTAAATGCTTGAGCTCTTTGAAGTCAGGTGGATTCTGATTGGCTGTCAATGTTTTTAATGTTCATCAGCTGGGAAACAAAAATCATTCTGAAAGTGATTCCAACAATATTGTTCCTCATGTCGTTACTGTTGTGGTGTGGACTTCACTACTCTCACAGAATTAGACTGATTATTATAATTTCCAATTATAGATATCGTCCTTGGTGTGAACAGGCCTTTACTCTTCAACGCTATCAGTCGCTCCAGAAGTTATGCTGAACACAATGTTTCATGACCATCTAAAAAAATCTGCATTCTCACCTGTTCCATTTAACAGTGCCGGAGATCTTCTGCATCTCACCCAGTGCAGCCAACAACAGAGATGATTTCCCACAACCCACCTGGCCCACTATCATAGTTAACTGACCTGCAGAGAGAATCAATCAAGAATCAAGATAAATGGGGTTTCATGGAGCAACAAAACACAACTGTATGTTCAAATAATAGTTCACTCATATTGAAAATTCTGTGTTTTTCATCAAATAATGATTTAAATTTCAATATTTTCTACAGGCAATATGATTATTTGGTTTTGGAATATATCGCACAAGTCATATGGGCTACTTTTATGATACTTCACGTCCTTTTGGAGCTTTGAGCAACCATCAATGTTTTTCTTGTATGGAAAAGAGCAGCCTGCACATTCTTCAAAACATCTCCTATTGTGTTCCACGTAAAAGAGGAAGTTTCATTTATGGGTAAACTATATGTTTTAAATTAGTAAAGATGGGATCAGGAAATACCACAAGCCATCCGCCAGTATCTGTAGATGTATTTTTGACAGGACTTACCAAAAGGAATCTTAATATTCACATTGGACAACGTTGGGGTTCCATCAGTCCAGCTGAAATATCCATTTGTGATCTGGAATGGACATAAAGGAGGCGGATAGTTATTCTTCACGCAGCTCAGTTTCCTGTTTACTGCCCGAGTACAGAAATAACCCATATTAGTCTCACCTTGATACAGATATCTTCATCCTCCACCGCCAGCGGCTCGTCCTCCTGCTCGCTCTGAAGGGCGAAGCTGTTCCAGTCGTCTCTGACGGGCCGCTTACGGTTCACCACCTTCAGAGGCTTTATCAGAGGTGAGAAAAACAGCATCAGCGTGAACAGCCTCTTTAACAGTGCTAACCTCTCCATGCTGACCAGTATTGTGATATTATGAACATAAATAATGCATAGTCACAGTCATGAATAAAAATATCGGTATTTTTCATTTTTCATAACACAACATGGCGATTACTACGGCTGGATTACTGAGAGTGTGGGAGCCTAAGCCTTGAGGCCTATTCATATAAAAAACAAAAATTTGAATTTTGATCAAAATAATTCATTTCTGTGGGCCTAATCGAACATGAAAATGTATCCACAGCTTATTATTTTTTATTTCCTGGTGAGCAGCTAAACTGAAACAAATTTCAGACCAGAGGTCAGACCATAACATGCCAAAAAAAACAAACAAACAAAAAAAAGACACTCATTCCTTTAAAGAATTAAACTTCTTTCAGATATGTCACTTTTTATTTATTTAAAAAATTTACACTTCAGACAAAAGCACGTTTTAATTAATGTATTTATTGAATAAATACATATTTTTATTTACTTTAATAATTAATTAATTAATTCACATCAAGAATAAAACAAAATTCAGATAAAAGGTCACATTTCGATTCATCAATGCATGTATTTATTGGATAAATAAATGATTTAATAATTATTTTTAATAATAAATATATACTTTTTTAATTTAATTATTTGTCTTATTCACATTAAGAATTATATTTCAGACAACAGGCACATTTTAGTCATTTTAATTGAAGTATTTATTGAATTAATAAAAACTATTTATTTATAATTAAAGCATTTATTTATCTATTTATTTAAATAATGTACTTGCTTTTTTGCTTGTTTGTTTTAAATGTATTTATTCACATCAACTGCAGATACATGGTCACTGTTTAATTTATGTATTTATTGAATGAATAAAAATTATTTATTATGCAATTAATGATTTAATTAATAATACATAATTTACTTGATTATTTTTGAATAATAATTTATCTATTTATTATACACATCGAGATTTTAAAAAAGGTCACATTTCCATATTTTTTTTTTTTACTGAATAAATACATTATTTTCATTAATTCATTAAAAACATTTAAAAAAGGCAGCGGCTATTTGCACTAAGTGTAAATATCAATTAGATGCTATTTACACTAAGTGCAACTAGCAATGGATTCTATTTACACTATGTTAAAATAGTAAGATTTTCTGCTCTTTATACTACTTATTGCAAATAGTGGCAATTATCCACTATTTGTAAATTATAATTTAAATTCAAATGATTAAATAGATGCCACCTTTTTGGGACAATAAAGACCTCCCTAGACCTCCCCTAACCCTACCCGATACTTTATTTTCAACTTTTTGATTATTTCCTTCATTTTTATGAAAATAAATGCCTTTCCGATGTGATATGAGATTTGAAAAGGGAGAAAAAAAAAGTTCGGCAAAAGGCGGATTCGAACCTGGGTCGATCACGTCAAAAAAAAAAAAAGACTATAGTATATGCTTTACCATCTACGCCACTGGAGCTAACAATTGACATCCATCTTTTATAGTGTTGACTAGCCCTATCATACGTTTGTGGGTAGAGCTAGTGTAAATTGCCTCTGCCAACAAGGCGGGCTATTTGCACTTAGTGTAAAGACACTCACACACTTTTACATTTCATCTGCTTTTTTTCCCTTCTACTTCTTCTACATTCTTGCCATGAATAAGCGTTTATGGAAAACTGACTTGACTTACCAGGGCTTGATATTTGTGATTGGTTGAATTGGGTATGATAGTCGCTCTGGGCTCCTGTTCACCTCCAATCTCATCACAGGAGAAAAACTCGCTGAGCTTCTGAACACTGGCCAGAAGAAAACAATACAGTATGTCATGTCATATTCAACCATTACAACTGGATTTACTACTTATATGCCAATTATTTGCTCAAATATCAAGAAACAACTCCAGTTTTGTGACATTCTGAGACCCTTCCTAGAAAATAAAAAAGGTATAATACAAAAGTATATAGGACTCCTATGTAACTGATAATATCACACACACTGAGTTATGGTATCATCACAGTATACTGACTGAAAAGGAAATCATCTGTACTGCTTATTGCTCACCATTCAATTCCAGTCTGAAATACTACCACAGCCCAACATGCAGGAAATAAATCCAAGACATAGAGATGTCAGACAGATGCATTTTATTCTCCTATCTTGCAAATAGATGATGTTGTAAAGTCACTGAAAACAGCTGATGCTATCAGGAAAAACGTTGATCACTAGCGGCCAGTCAATTTCCTTCATGTCATCTATTGAGAGCGGTGGCAGATGTGGTGTGTTCTGATCTACGACCTGCTCGTACACTATAAATACAGCCTTCGCTCTCTAAATGTGTTCCACATGGCTGGGTTGATGATACTGAACCCGAGGCACACAGACACACATTTCTTTCTTCACAGGAGAGTCAATCAGCGATGAGAAGAGAAGAAGCGCACGGCTGATCTGACGTGATTTATCACACACTGACATGAGAAACACACAGGGCCGATTCTTTACATCCCTGGGTGCTTAATTAAAACCTGTATATCCTGAACCCGCATTTTTGGCAGAGTGACTGCTATCGCACAACACCACGCGCAAATTAAGCCCTAAATTGAGCTATGTAATTGGTGCAGCAGAAGTAGTCTGGGATATAAAAAAGGGAAATATAAATAATAAGTTAAATGTTGAACCCTATAAAGCCTACTATGGTATTTGATAGACCTCTAAATTATCAGTCTATCTAAAAATCTATAAAGTAAACATACTAAACTTTATTGTTAGTAATATTTCAAGAAAAACACTTCCTGGACTGAAGCAACTTAGCTTTAGTTGATTATCCATACATAATTATTTTTAGAAAAATCATGTTGAAATGTGATATGATCATCGGGCTTTTGAGGAATGTTTATTTAGTATTTGTTTATTTGAGCAAAATTTATTTATATCTCTCAATCATCATTGTATTGCATAGTGTTGCTTTCGTCAACGAAAATTATGATTAAATATAGTCGTCAACGAACCTTTATCACGTGACGAAAATGAGACGAAACGAGACGAAAATGCTGGTCATGTGACGATGACGATAATTAAATGTACAATGCAATAAAATAAAAACGAGACGAAATGTGGCTTACAAAATAAAAACTATGCTAAAATGTCTCTTCATTTTCGTTGACCAAAACGAGACGAAAGTTAAACGAAATGTTATAACGTTATTTCGTCTTGTTATTATTATTATTTTGCAGTATTTCTGTTTCCTGTGTCTCGCTTCAGGGGCTGCATCAGGTCGCACTGCGCAGACGCAGGCGACGTCACTTCCTCAAGCCCCACTCGCGGCATTATTTAGAACAGTGTTTCCCAACCGGGGTCTGTCGAGAGCAGGGGTGCCCTGTAAAAATCTTTTTAAAATATTTTTAAATTGCTAAAATGTTCAAAAAAAGCAGCTATTATATAATATCCATTTCTAATGCCGCCAATAATTAGAGATGCACAGAAATTCCGGCTCCCAAAAATGAGTTCACCGCTCAGGATTCACTTGTGTGTGTGTGTGTGTGTTATCATGCTCTATGCGTGTGTGTATTATCCATAGACT
>NW_015505662.1:51345-52252 GCF_001515645.1 Sinocyclocheilus grahami | reverse complement strand
GAGGGAAACATCAGATTCTTAGTTCAAACACACCTTTGTAAAAAGGTGCAAATGATACCTAATGTATCAATTAATAAGACTAAGTTTGAATACTTGCACGTCTCATCTGTCTGAAAGAGAGGTTTGATGTAATCTGAAGGTTCCAGTTGATCTTTGCTGAAGTTGGTTGATGAAAAAGAACCAGTTTGAGTCAGAGAAACTTGTTGAATGGAAAAGACAAGGCTGAAGCCTGGCACGTACTTAGGGGGTTGCAGAAGCGTTCTAGCTCATGTCTTCATCTTAGAATCTCACCGAACCACTGACTCTGGGCGGGTCCCTAGTAGTGTTGCTTTCGTCAACGAAAATTATGACTAAATATAGTCGTCAACGAACCTTTATCACGTGACGAAAATGAGACGAAACGAGACGAAAATGCTGGTCATGTGACGATGACGATAATTAAATGTACAATGCAATAAAATAAAAACGAGACGAAATGTGGCTTACAAAATAAAAACTATGCTAAAATGTCTCTTCATTTTCGTTGACCAAAACGAGACGAAAGTTAAACGAAATGTTATAACGTTATTTCGTCTTGTTATTATTATTATTTTGCAGTATTTCTGTTTCCTGTGTCTCGCTTCAGGGGCTGCATCAGGTCGCACTGCGCAGACGCAGGCGACGTCACTTCCTCAAGCCCCACTCGCGGCATTATTTAGAACAGTGTTTCCCAACCGGGGTCTGTCGAGAGCAGGGGTGCCCTGTAAAAATCTTTTTAAAATATTTTTAAATTGCTAAAATGTTCAAAAAAAGCAGCTATTATATAATATCCATTTCTAATGCCGCCAATAATTAGAGATGCACAGAAATTCCGGCTCCCAAAAATGAGTTCACCGCTCAGGATTCACTTGTGTGTGTGTGTGTGTGT
>NW_015505662.1:41398-51153 GCF_001515645.1 Sinocyclocheilus grahami | reverse complement strand
CACAGAAATGCCGGCTCCCAAAAATTAGTTCACCGCTCATGATTCACTTGTGTGTGTGTGTGTGTGTTATCACGCTCTATGCGTGTGTGTATTATCCATAGACTGTATGGTATTATCCCGCTCTATGCGTGTCTGTGCTCCGCTCAGTCGCTCGCGGCCATGTGACTGCTCCATTCATACACCGTTCATGCTCTTGCCATTATCCCGGAAGCTCAGAGGACTTTCTACAAGCACACAAATACTTGTCCAACTCTTAAAGCCCTGAAAACAGATTTCATTGCTAAATTAAATGTTGCTGTAGAGAAATAATTTCCCTAGAGGGACAAAAAAAAAGTTTTCGAATATGTTGCTATACTACATACAAAATATTGAGAAATCAAGTACCCATAAAGGGAGAAAGAAGAAAGTCATATACACCTAGCATGACTTGAGGGTGAGTAATTTATGGGCTAAATTTAATTTTTGGGTGAACTAACCCTTTAAGTGAAAAATTTAATTTGAAACCATTTTTACTCAGAAATTGCTAGTAAATTTGAATTAAAAGAGAAATTTAAGGGAGAAAATGTAAATATTATTTTATTGTAAAACTTACTGCAATAATCTTTGCTTTATCTACAACGTATTTTTTAAAAATATGTACTGTATGATTTTGAACACTCATTTTGACGTTTATGTGTTCTCATTATCACACATTCATATGATATGCATATGTATCATTTCCACCTGGTCACAATTTTTTTTTTCCGTAAATTATCTCTTAAAAAAATAAAATAAAAAATAAACTGTCAAGAAAACATACCATTTTATGAAAAATGCTGATATTTATAGAAAATATAAAATACTTTGCTAAATGAATAATTAAATGCAAATAAGTATGCACATTGAAGAGTAAATCAATAAAAATAAATAAATACATACAATTAATTAACCGAGTAAGTAAATAAATAAAAAGAACCGTAAATAAATTATATAAAGAAAGAAAAATAAACCAAATAAAACTTAACTTTTAATGATAAAATGGAAATATTTGTAGCAAATACAAAATATATTGCTAAACAAATAAAAGTGCATACATCTAAAAAAATAAAATAAACATTTAAAAGTAAATATATACATTAAAAAGTAAAAAGAAAAATACGTTAAAAAGTTAAGTAAATAAGTAAGAAAATAGAACTGTTAAGTAAATAAATGCATTAAATTAATAAGCAAAGGGTAATAATAGTGAATAAAACAATCACATGGGAGAACTTGCACAATTGGTGGCTGACTAAATACTTTTTTGCCCCACTGTATATGAAGAGTTTGGTTCTAAAACGCTATAAATCAATTTAGATTAATTTGAGTAAAAATGTGTTTTCTTTACCAAGAATGTGGCAAGATGAAAACCACTATTTTCTGTTTCAAACTTTCACATAGCATCTTTAGGTTATAATAGCATTAAAAATTCTAATCCAGATTTAGATTTTTTCCCAAAATGCAATAAATCCATTGAATCAATCTAAAAGTTATTTTTCATATTAAAGCTGTTGAAAATATACAACATAGTAAGTTGATCTTGCCATGTTACATTCATTTAGTTGACTAGTGCTATACGCTATATTCGCTGTATTAACAAAAATATTAATGGCATTAATAAAAACACTTACACTGACAAGCTACGCAATATCGCGTTCATAATCGAATGCCACTCATCTGCAATTATGACCGCGATATAGCAGTGATATACGGCTCTGTGTATTAAATGCCGCTCCATCTGAAAGCACGTGATGGAGATTTACTATTAATCACAGAACCGGCTTTACTGACGAGATGCGCATGACATGACAAATGACCCTAATTTTTTTTTGGTTGTTTGTTGATCACAAAGTACAAAATAGATGAGGAAAACTAGGATGCGGGGTGTATTCAAAGCACCGCCATTACTGTCTAGAGTGCGTGGAATGGTGCGCTGTGATTGGTTGTTACTGTTTACAGTGCGTGGAATGGTGCGCTGTCATTGGTTTATTTTTATACAGACATATAGATAGATGTTTTTAATATTTTATTTTAAGTAGTTCAAAGTTTACTTTATTTCAAGTATTTTTTATGTTATGGTGTTTTATGGTTTTAGTTTTTGTAAACTATAATAACTATAATAATCTGTTATTATCAATGTTAAAAACAGTTGTGCTGCTTAATATTAATAACACAATGTGTTCAAATTTTAAAGACGTGGCACAACGCGACACGTCCGCTGTGCGACCCCCTTTAGAGTCTGGGATGAGCATCTTGATTCAATCAATCAATTCATAATTCTTCAGGAAGCAGGTGGTCACTGCTGGCTATTAATAACCTTGGAAGCTCACTGTGTTTCTGACTTAAAAGGTTTCAAAGGAATTGTTAAAAATCAATATTTCTAAGAAGAAAATAAATGGGATTTTTGTTCTATATTGACTGAAGCGTCCCTGACGTTTAACCAGGAACTGTAGTAACTAACCACCATCTCTTGCCTCTGAGCGGATTTGCTGCTGAACAGTTTTCGCCACTTCCTCCAAACCAAACGACACTGACAGAGAGGGTACACAGAGAAGAAATGAGCTGCAGTCGTACCTGCTGACGTGGTGTATTGCTCTGCTGTGAGCTGTATGTGCTGGAAGGACTGATGGCAGCCAGAAACGCCATTAAACCTCAAATTAATTTGTGCCTAAAGGTTTGACAAGTTCAATCCAGAGTTCAATTTTTTTTATTTCAATAACTACAGGGTCTGTCTGATAAAAGTGTCATCAAAGTGATCATATCCTTTGAGATCTGCTGGGTTTGCTGACTGTGCCGTCAGATATTTCACTGCTATCGCAGTAATTCACACTGCTGCTGGTCTACAGCTTAATCACATTGATGGGACTTCCTTCTCCAACTGATTTTGCTGTCTGACAGGTTTTTTTTTTACCCTTTTTTTTAATCCAAATTCACTGATCCTCTGCAGCAAGCAGTGATTCAGACTGAATGATACATGAACCTGAAGTCTCTTTGCAGCACCGCATGCAGGATATTCTCCTGCTGAGCAACACAGTCCTTCTCCAATATTGCTAATGTCGCAAAAATGCTGCGAAAAGAGATCAGAGAGAGACGAGGCCTTTGTGGTGTAACCTTGACTTAAATCAGAGCGCCTTTAGAGAGCAGCACAAACACTCCACAGATGCAGTCAGCAGCTCTTGATTGTAGTTTTCAGTGCTTTGGATGTTTGTTAAAGGCTGTATTTCTTACCTCTATTTATTAAAATATTTAGCATTCTTTAATAAAAATTATTGGATGTTTTGATAATAAAATTTGAGCCTGGCTCAGCCTTGAAGCATTTCCATCTTTTCAAAAAAAAACACCAATCCATTAATAATGATGTATTTTCTTTTATCCCCCCGCCCCATATGATTATGATTATGCATATTAAGTTTTGACTTTCCAGCAAGCAGGGCTGAAATGAGGCTGACATCTCACGTTCTTGACAAAATTGCTGCTGATACAATTGAGAGTGCGAGTGTTAAAACTGCACAGAGTTTTAACCAATATTTACTGAAAAATAGGTGTTGCTTTTGCTTTAATACTAAGAACCCTGTGACATGGTTGCTCTTAGTCTGTCTTATTATCATCTGAGGTAACAGTGAAAGCTGAGGCGTCTTACTGGATATGGAGGTGTAGAGGGCAAAGGTCTGCAGGCTGGTGAGCTCTTTGCGCCGGGTCTCCTCCACGCTCGAGCAGAAGATGTGCTCCCAGGCATACAGCTTCAAGAGTTTGATACCCCGCAGCAATTCATTGGTCTTCTTCAGCCGCTCGCTGGAATATTCCTGAGCGTTCGACACATAAATGATACATTAGTAACAATGCTAAAGGCTCCTAAAATCTCCTGCGTCTTATTTGAGTTCAATATTTGACAGGTTTATCATTTGGACTGCTCTGGCTTTCCTGTACAAATGTCATCTGTATTTGAACAAAAGCTGTATTTGCACTAGATTGTCACTTGACTGCAGGTTAAGACATCAAACAAAGAAATGAGCTCACCAATGTGCTTTTCTGTGCATCTGATAACTTGGTCGCCACAAAGTACTGCACCGGAGCCAGGAGGGTGATGACCGTGGCCCCTATCAAGGCACTTATTCCCAGGAGGTAGTACAGGAGGATGACTCCCACTATGATCTGAAACCAAGAGATCCTTTCATCCTTTCATAATCAGTAGCACTTTTTTCACAGTTAGTGATAAAAATAAGGTTTATGGCAAAATGCCTGATAATCAGGGAAGCAGGGAAGCTTAGTGCAGGATTTTTATACTTTTTGATGCCAAGGATCCCCAAGTATGATGATCCGCCTTTATAAAATATAAAAGAAGCTGTATTTTCTTCATTTATAAAGACCTATTTATACAGTGTGAGCAAAATATTAACCATGCTATTATACAGACACATTTTTTTTTAATTAAATACTTGTCTTTTATATTAGCATTGCACAAAAGCAAATTATTAAAATACTACCTGGAAAATATTTACTTTATTTTACATTGACATTGTGTCTTATTTATTCTACCCATTTTTTCCCCTCACAAATATCATTATTAAAATAACATGGCAGTTCTACAGAGGACAGAATAAAATAATATGCAGACTAAGTTTTTATTTATTTCTTGTTAAAAACTAAAAAAATAAACTATAGCATACACATATACACACGCACACACACACACACCCACACACAATACACTTCACAACATAATAACTCAGCAATTGAACACATTTCATGAATATTTGATAATTTCTAAATCTAATAATTAAAACTTTTAATATTATAATTCTGTAAATGTGTTACATTTTTTTGAGTTAAACATTTAATTAATAAAGTTTAACATATTACATAATTAAATGATAAATAAAAACGACTAACTACTAAAAACTATTTAAATAATAAAATAAAGAATAATAACAATAATTAAATATAGTAAAATAAATATATATTATATAAATATTTATATAATATATATTATATATAATAGTTAAAACTTTATATTATCATATATAAACACATTTAATTAACAATGTTAAACCTATTTATTTAAAGTAACATGAAAATATTATTAGACAATAGTATTATAAGGTAGTATTATAATGAAGAATTTATAATGGAGCATGTGATTCGTTATTAAATATGCAGTGAGTGAAAAAAAATGTTGTTGCTTTAGGGAACTAATCAAGATTTGCCCAGAGGCAGCCATGAGTAACCCCGAGAGCGAAGTACGTGCCATACAAAACGTATAGGGACTTCAACTTCCTAGTCTGTCTTGAGACTTCCTGTTTGTGAGAATCAAATGTGCATGTATACGTGTATATGCAATCTGTTTCACAACAAAAGTTCTCTAGGACTCTCATTATTTCAAGAGTAATTTAATGACTTAATTATTGGGCTTGTTGAATTTTTCACCTTGCCATCAATGAATGCATTTTTATTTAAATCATTCAAGAGCCCAACTGACAAAGAAACAGATTTCCACAAGTGACACTCTATTTTTCACAAGATGAGGCTTTCAAGGACAAATATACTGTTATACACAGACTAAAAATAGATCTTGCAGATGTATCTGACATTTCACATTGTCTAACCTCAGGAGAAACACGTTCAGTAGCAGAAGGAGTGTGAAGAATACTGAGTGGCTTTGCAACATCTTTAAATTTTGTTTTGTTCAGCTCAAGATCCGTCTGCTCTAGCGAAATCATGCCATTCAAAGGTAAGAGTCAGTGTGTTGAGAAATTACATTGAAACTTTGACTGATTTACTGGTAATTTATTTTACACATGTAAGATTACATCCAGTAATCCAAAGTGTTGGGGAAGTTCTTTTTTAATTATTGAAATATTGCATATTTGCATTGATATTTGATAGCATTGATATTTGCATTGACATGCTGTGTTTGCATTCCCTGTGAATTTTGAACCTGTTAATGAATTCTTGCATTAATTTATGTTATGAGTGTCATCTACACAAATTTCCAAACCCAATAATTACACAAAAGGCTTATTTTTAATAAAAACTTTTTTTTTTCAAAACTCAAAAAATGACAAGATTAATCACATTAAAATGTTTTATGTACTGACAGCCGTATTAATATAAATTTAAACAGATAAATGACAAGACCATTATAAAATAAAATAAAAGCAAAGCAAAACAACACAGCAAAGCAAACACAATACAAAGCAAGGAAAGCAAAAAACAAAACAAGACAAAATCAAGACAAAACACAAAAGGCAAAGCAAAAAACAAAACAAAAAGGAAAACAAAACTCACAAAAAACTAAAACAAATATTAAAACAACACAAAGCAAAGCAAATAAAATAAGACAACAAAAGACAAAACACGAAAAGAAACACAAAAACAAAACAAGACAACAAAGCAAAAAACAACAAAAGAAAAAAACTAAGTAAAACAAAACATGAAATAAAACAAAAATGAAACAAAAAAGCAAAGCAAACAAAACAACGCAAAATAAACAAATAAACACTATAACCTAAAGTGTCTATATGTAACCTAATGTGGTCTATAATCTAGACTACATTACATACATTAACCAATTTTGCTGCAGTGTTGGGATGTAACTGGATTGCCAGTGTAAATTCTGGGATCTGTAGATTCTCTGATAGAAATAAATTAAGGACACTGACTATACAGTATCTTATATTCAGGAAAACAGAAATCCAAATCTCTAAAATAGTCACGTTAAGATCAGATCTTAATTCAGAATTACTTTGACTCTTGCTGGGACTGGACATGTTGGAATTGAAAGCAACATCTCTTCTTATGTGGGTATATCATACGGCAATATGATTGAAACATTTGACTCAAGGCCATTTCACAGACTCGCACCATCATTCCCCAATGCATTGAACTCTATGGAGAAAGGAACCTTGTGTAAGGCTTTACCTGAACTGGCATTGCGAACAGGTTGGGACACAGGAAGAAGAACCACATCAGCTGGTTGGTGTCTACGGCAACGAGGTTGCAGATCTGGCCCACTGTCATTTCCCCCATGGACATGTTGGCGGTGCAGAGATGCATTATTTTATTGAAGATCTTTGTCTGGAAGTGAAACCGAATATATCATATTATTTGAAGGGACTTTGGCAATCAAAATTTGTGCAGTCAATGAAGTCTCCGCTGCACTGACCTGAATGGCTCCTCTCAGGTTGATTCCAGTCTCGATGGCAACATAGTAGGAGGCCTGGAGGAAAGTCCTCTGGAGGAGCAGAGCGAAGAACAGCAGCACGGCGAGGACGTAAGCATTAGCGAGAAACTCCTGGGAGGAGATGAAGTAGATTCCAAGATGCTTCACCTGAAACATACCAAACCATTTAGCATTAGCCATGACTGTCCTCTGTAAAACTAGTTAGGCAGTGAGAGGTTGATGGCCATATTACTACATTTTATAAGCTTAACGTCTTGGTTACGTATGTAACCCTCGTTCCCTGAAGGAGGGAACGGAGACGTCACGTCGGAGGACCGATGAAATTGGGATCTCGCTTAGAGGGACCAATCTACTTCGAGTGTAAACTAAACGAGCCAATGCACATTGGCATGCGATTATTGCATCCAGCTGCTGCTGATCACAGCGTGAGTATAAGTAGGCAGCAGGTGCAGCGCATATTCAGGTTTTCGCTGAGGAGCCGAGCCGGTGACCCGGCTGCTCAGCGGTGGTACAGGAGCCGTGGCGACGGGACGTGACGTCTCCGTTCCCTCCTTCAGGGAACGAGGGTTACATACGTAACCGAGACTTTCCCTTTCAGTCGGTCACTCTTGACGTCACGTCGGATGACCGACGAAATTGGGATCCTACCAAAGGGCCACAGCTACTGCCCCTTCCAGTGTCCTGTGGAAGCCACCTGCGCCCCTATTTTTTGAAAAAATGACAAGATTAATCACATTAAAATGTTTTATGTACTGACAGCCGTATTAATATAAATTTAAACGGATAAATGACAAGACCATTATAAAATAAAATAAAATAAAGCAAAGCAAAACAACACAGCAAAGCAAACACAATACAAAGCAAGGAAAGCAAAAAACAAAACAAGACAAAATCAAGACAAAACACAAAAGGCAAAGCAAAAAACAAAAACAAAAAAACTAAACAAAAAGGAAAACAAAACTCACAAAAAACTAAAACAAATATTAAAACAACAAAAAAAGCAAAGCAGAAAAATAAAATAAAATAAGACAACAAAATACAAAACACGAAAAGAAACACAAAAACAAAACAAGACAACAAAGCAAAAAACAACAAAAGAAAAAAACTAAGTAAAACAAAACATGAAATAAAACAAAAATGAAACAAAAAAGCAAAGCAAACAAAACAACGCAAAATAAACAAATAAACACTATAACCTAAAGTGTCTATATGTAACATAATGTGGTCTATAATCTAGACTACATTACATACATTAACCAATTTTGCTGCAGTGTTGGGATGTAACTGGATTGCCAGTGTAAATTCTGGGATATGTAGATTCTCTGATAGAAATAAATTAAGGACACTGACTATACAGTATCTTATATTCAGGAAAACAGAAATCCAAATCTCTAAAATAGTCAAGTTAAGATAAGATCTTAATTCAGAATTACTTTGACTCTTGCTGGCACTGGACATGTTGGAATTGAATACGGCAATATGATTGAAACAATTGACTCAAGGCCCATTCACAGACTTGCACCATCATTCCCCAATGCATTGAACTCTATGGAGAAAGGAACCTTGTGTAAGGCTTTACCTGAACTGGCATTGCGAACAGGTTGGGACACAGGAAGAAGAACCACATCAGCTGGTTGGTGTCTACGGCAACGAGGTTGCAGATCTGGCCCACTGTCATTTCCCCCATGGACATGTTGGCGGTGCAGAGATGCATTATTTTATTGAAGATCTTTGTCTGGAAGTGAAACCGAATATATCATATTATTTGAAGGGACTTTGGCAATCAAAATTTGTGCAGTCAATGAAGTCTCCGCTGCACTGACCTGAATGGCTCCTCTCAGGTTGATTCCAGTCTCGATGGCAACATAGTAGGAGGCCTTGAGGAAAGTCCTCTGGAGGAGCAGAGCGAAGAACAGCAGCACGGCGAGGACGTAAGCATTAGCGAGAAACTCCTGGGAGGAGATGAAGTAGATTCCAAGATGCTTCACCTGAAACATACCAAACCATTTAGCATTAGCCATGACTGTCCTCTGTAAAACTAGTTAGGCAGTGAGAGGTTGATGGCCATATTACTACATTTTATAAGCTACCTACAGACCCGGGAGGGGAGGCACGGTTCTCCCTGCCCGTTGGAGGCAGTATCAGGACACATCTGCATCGCAACCGACCGCTCCACCGGATGGACCCTTGTAACCCCCTAGCTGCCCCACCATCGAGGGTGGTGAGGGAGGAGGATCCAGCAAATCAGTTTCCGGCAGTAAAAAGGTGCCGTCCACGACCTGTTGGGCTCCTCATGCACCTCCGGGAAGAAAGGCACCGAGGCGGGGCGCTCCCCTACGGCGGCCCGGGAAAGCATAGCCATTATTTCTGGATCCGATCCAGGCATTGCTACGGAGGAGAGCAACGCAGCTGAATCTTCCTCTCCAGAAGATTGTGCCCAGGCACGAGAGGCAGCGATCGTGACCATCACCCAGCGCCAGGTAACGACCGCATCCAGAACGCCCGGGTGATACGTTGTCTATAGCAAGACCCACATCGTCTTTATAAAGACATAACGTCA
>NW_015505662.1:25425-41234 GCF_001515645.1 Sinocyclocheilus grahami | reverse complement strand
CTTTTAGCGTGCTGAGGCGCCCCGGACAGATGATCATCTGCAACACAAACAGGGGGTAGTGCAGCCTGATGTGTGCAACCCACTCGTCCACCAACACGAAGAGCTCTCCAAGAGCGCGCTGAACTCGTTCAGTCTTTTCTCTCAGTAGAGTAGTCAGGAGCAGAATGATGTGATCGCTCGGCTCCGAAGCGAAAAGCTGAATATGCGCTACACCTGCTGCCTACTTATACTCACGCTGTGATCAGCAGCAGCTGGATGCAATAATCGCATGCCAATGTGCATTGGCTCATTTAGTTTACACTCGAAGTAGATTGGTCCCTCTAAGCGAGATCCCAATTTCGTCGGTCCTCCGACGTGACGTCGAGAGTGACCGACTGAAAGGGAACCAGTTTTTAATGCAACTAGTACTAGTCTTTCCTTACTATGGCACTGTGCTGTCACCATTTTCCTCTAAAGAGAAAGCACAGGACACTATTTATAATTCTATTATACAACTATATCATGTCATTAAAGATTAGACCAGCAACAAATGAGTCAATTAAACCAAAGAAAAAGAACCACCACTGACAGAGCAATAAGTCCCGAATTATAATTATAAATTAACAACATAAAACATGGGGTAACTTTCCCTTCTAGAGCAAGGGCTACAGCTGATGCCCCTCTAAAAAAATATAAATGCATGAATGAATGAATGAATAAATAAAAAAATTACCAAAATAAATAATATTTAATACATTGCATAAAACTGTACACATATTTATAATAATTATATGGGATAAAAAACATGGGATAACTTCCTTTCTAGAGCAAAGGCTACAGATGATTCCCCATAAATAAATGCATAAATGCTTAAATAAGACCATTTATTTCTACATGGATTGTTCATTCATCTTAAATCAGTGTTATGCCATCACTCAATCCATGTAGTGAAGTGAATTACGTCATACAAAAACATCCAAACAGGCCAACATCCGACATCCGAGAGCCAGACAGTATGCTGTTGAACTTGTTAATAACTGATGACAGCAGCATGATGACAGACCGCTTTGAAACACAAAATGAAAATGTGAAAAGACAGAGCCATGGCCACCGGTTTCTAATTTTATCTTCAAAATACCTAAGCGAACAAAAGTGCTTGTTCATGCCAACAACACAAATACCAAATTTAAGAATTTCATTTCAGTGTCTTTTACTTTTGGACCAACCAACATTCTGCCCTTATTCTTAGTTGTTTTATATTCGGCTCAGATGGGTGCAAAAGACAGAGATGTTCTTACCGGTGGCTGAATGGTGTGGTTCTCTTTACTGAGATGGTGCACGATGCCTGAGATGCAGAGCGGCCCGGCAAAGCCAAGCAGATCTGCCATGAAACGGTAGGTGATGCTGAGAAACAGAGGTCTTCCAAAGGCCTGTCGCAGAGCCGTCCAAATACACTTGGGCCCCTGCAGCAGAGTGCCTTGAGGCCTCTGAATAAGTAACAGAAAATAAAGACAGATATGAATAGAACCAAGATTTGTTTGGAATGCATCTAAATTAGTCACTGTACTAAAAAGGAGGAAGTCATAATATCTCTGTTCTAAGCTTGCTGTCTACTGTCTACAGCCAGGCAGCTACCTTCTAACACAATAACTAGATTAGATTCCAGGATTAGAGTTAGCATGTTGCTAGGCTAACTATGGGATTATTAATCTTAACACATAAAGCACACACAAACCCCAGGTAAAATTGTTCAATTAAGTTAACTATTTTTTTAATACATTATGCTATTGAATGAAAAACAAGTATATTTACAGATGTCTCTAGACTCCATTCACAATCTTAGATGAATTTAGTCACTGGCCATGTGGAAAAATTAGTACATATTAACAAACTTTTAAAAAAGAGTGTCTTTGAGCTACTTAAGTACATCTTTACATGTAATTATGTTCATAATGACTTATATTGTTTTTTAAATATGACTAAAGGAATCGCCTTACCTGCAAATGATTACCCTGTTGAAAAAAACAGCATATGCTGGTTAGGTATGTTTTGACGGTGGGATGCTGGTTTAAGCTGGTCCTTTGCTGGTTTATGCTGGTCCTTTGCTGGACCAGCTTAAACCAGCAAAGGACAAGCTTAAACCAGCATCCCACCGTCAAAACATAGTTAGTTACCAGCAAAGGACCAGCTTAAACCAGCAAAAGGACCAACATAAACCAGCAAAGGACCAGTTTAAACCAGCAAAGGGACCAGCATAAACCAGCAAAGGGACCAGCATAAACCAGCAAAGTACCAGCTTAAACCAGCAAAGGACCAGTTTAAACCAGCAAAGGGACCAGCATAAACCACCAGCAAAGGACCAGCATAAACCAGCAAAGGACCGGCTTAAACCAGCATCCCAGCGTCAAAACATACCTAACCAGCATATGCTGGTTTTTTTAACAGGGTAGTTTTGCTAAATTACAGTATTATGTTGCTGCCTACATCTAGCAACAGTCTTTGCTTTGGAGGCGCTCTGACTTAAAATACTGTTTAGGTAGGCAGCTTTCAAGCTTTTGGAACAGAGCTTTTATCTTTTCTTTACTAAACAGCTGCTTAATCATACTGTCACGAGTTGTCGAGGAACAAGGAATACAGGCGTGAGATTCAAACTTCAAAGAAGACTTTACTGAGAACACGGGTGTAGAACAACACAAGACAATAACCGACAAAGGATAGAACAGAATCAGGACTATAAATACACACATGGTAAATGAGGGAGCTAAACATGAACAGCTGGACAAGGATTAACTAATCAGAAACCATGGTAACGAATGAGAGCTCATAACAGACATGACAGGAACTGAACTAAACTGAACATAATCGTGACGCATACAAATGGCATATTTTTGGTCTTTTGTCTTATGATTATGAAGATTAATGACTAAGAAATAATTCAAACAAACAAACTTTTCTATTTGAATAAAAAGTCTGTTGTTGTTTAAACATTTTAAATCCAGCACATTTTAGAAAAACTGATTTACATAGACATACTAAGAAATTAGGAAAAATAATTTCCTCCTTGCATTTTGTTATGCTAATATGTATTTAAAGGCAGCGTACATGTATAATTACAGTGCTGTTATGGATTGCTCTGTACATTTCAAATCGCTGTATCAGTGGATTTGATCCCTAACAGGCGAGCACTGCGGTAATTTTCAGCCGTGCATTTTTATCTGAAATGCAATTAAACACACATCTCTGAATCTCATTAGCTCTGACCCAGCCATTTTTCTAAGCCAAACACTGTAGCCATAAACTTGAGGTTATTGTGACCTGAAAACACTTTGGCGAAATGAAATAAGCACGTAATGTTAGAAGATATAGCAGTTAAGATGTATTTTGAATGATAATGTATTTTAAAACGATACATTTGCTATTTTGTGTTGATATCTTTGTGCTTAAGTACTGCATACCCAGCTAACAAAAATATGTTTTAAGAACGTTTTTGCTAATGTTCCCATTAAATATTATTCATTTTATGTTCTCTGAAAGTTCAAAAAGTCCAGTTCTTTAAATTTATTTTTTTATAATGTATCATCATGGAAACTTGTTCTCTGAACATTCTTAAACAAGTAGTAACATTATAAAATGTTTAACAAAAGTCCAACTAAAACGTAAAAAAAAAAAAAACACATTCCATGAACGATGCATAAATAATATTTTTTGACGTTTTGAGAACATTAATAAAGACCAGATAAATCTGAACAAACGTTTGTTCATAAATTTGAGAGAACCTTGCCAGAATGTCCTGAGAATGTTCCCTGTTAGCTGGGTGTGATATTTCCTTACAGCCAGGGCGAAACCATTTTTTCAACCTGTTTTACCCCTACATTAGTGCATTTCTGACATTAACTTGTGAAGACAAATTGTATGGCAGGGATTTTTTTTATCATTTGGGAATTGATTCAATGGTAAAAAATGGGCATGCACACCAGAGTGGATCTGGATGTGATGCTAATCCTGAACTATTGCACTAGAGCAGCGGTGGCGAACTCCGGTCCTGGAGAGTTCAGCTCTAACCCTAATTAAAACTCACCTGCCTGTAGCTTCCTAATAACCGTTCAGACCTTGATTAGCTTGTTCAGGTGTGTTTGATTAGGGTTGAAGCAAAACTCTGCAGGGTTGCGGCTCACCAGGACCGACGTTCGCCACCCCTGCACTAGAGGATGGAATCACTCATATGCAGCATTTATTAAGCCATTGCTAATGGAGTTCCCATTCAGTCAGTCATGTTCTACGTTACGTCAGTGACTGACGAATTGGGATCTCGCCCGAGAGCCCAATCACCTTCGAGTGTTAACTAAACAAGCCAATGACAGTTGGCGTGCGTGTTTCGCCCCGCAGCGCGGGTATAAAAGGAGCCAATGGGCAAATTTGGCCAGGATGCCGAGGTCACACCTCTACTCTTTTCGAAAGACATCCTGGGATTTTTAATGACCACAGAGAGTCAGGACCTCGGTTTAACGTCTCATCCGAAGGACGGTGCTTGTTGACAGTATAGTGTCCCCGTCACTATACTGGGGCGTTAGGACCCACACAGACCACAGGGTGAGCACCCCCTGCTGGCCTCACTAACACCTCTTCCAGCATCAACCTAGTTTTCCCAGGAGGTCTCCCATCCAGGTACTGACCAGGCTCAGCCCTGCTTAGCTTCAGTGGGCAACCAGTCTTGGGCTACAGGGTGATATGGCCATGAATTTCCTCTCATAAATCGCACACCGTCAAATAGTTTGATGACAAAATGCCATTTGCAAACTATTTCTGGACTGTGAAACTTAATGGTTTCAGGCATTCTATAAACATTCTATAGAAATGAAAGAGTTAAGACTAATTATTCTAGGTTGCTCCATATCTAACTAGTTAGAAAATATTGCAAATTCACAATGTTAAAAAAGTAAAATTGTTTGCTGAAAAATATCATAACTAGTTACAAAATATTGCAAATAAACAATGTTTCAAAGCAAAATGTACTACTTGAAAATATTAACATTACAACATTTTTATATATGATTAATAATATATTATTATTATCATTATTCATACTGTAATGAAAACTGAAAATATATACAGATTTTGAAACGCATACAGAGAATGAATTAAACAAAAAAATCTGTAACTTTAAGAAAACACAGACGTTTAAATCATAAAACCAGCTGATATGCTTCACACATGCATATGCAAACAGTGTAATGAATTCAAGAGCAGAGTTTTAATTAATCTCTCTTTTTCATTTTAATAACTGGCCTGTGATAGTTCAAAATTAATAAATTATTACAGAGATATTGCACACAAACATCCTCTGGTGGAACACGTAAACCATATTACGTCAATTCATAAAATCATAACACAGCTCTCTGCACCATAACACTGTAGTTATTACGAGATGAACTGCTATAAATTAAACTAGTCATATTTACGTCCATACAACCTCAGTCTAATGGCTTCAGAAATAGTTCACAAGTTGCAGTGACCACATTTTTGGTGCTTTTAGTCATTTTTGGAGCTCAGCAGTACCCATTTCCATTTGCTTTCATTGCATGGAAAAGAGCAGCTTGGACACTCTTCTAAATATCTCCTTTTTTTGTTTCACAGAGGAAAAAAGTTATAAGGATTTGGAGCGATGAGGGAGAGAAAGTAGTCTGTATTCCGACAGATAAAACACAAATCCCCTGCAGTCTGTAAGCAAACGTGATCAGACTTTTGTATTATCTGAGACTACAGTATATAGCAAGAAAATCAAAGCCAGAGGCTAAAGAATAAGAGAAATAAAAATGGAGAATGGAGAATCAGTGGTCAGGAATACAAATCACAGACACACAATCATTTACCCTCCTCAGGATGACATTGATCTCTACGGCCAACAGCAGGCCGTATAGTAGCGTCAGTAAGCCTGTGATCCCGAAGCGCAGCTGTCTCAGGCCGATGCCGTGCTCCGTGTACTTGAAAAACTTGATTGTTTTAGAGACAAACGCCAGAACCCAGTAAATGAGCAAAGCTGTGAAAGAAAAATAATGATATATGACATCACATCCACTCCACACATTCGCACTGAAGGCATCAGTCTCTGCTGGTTTTGCACAGCAGGCGAAACTTTGAAATGGCTTCTCACTCCAGATGTTCAGAGACAGGAGGATAAATATGGTTAGAGTATCTTTAAAACGTCCTTCCGTCCTCAAAAATATTACCGCCGAGGAATGTCATTACAGGACTGTGACTTCAATCTCTAGTCTAGACAATGTTCAGATGATTTGAAGTCATTATAACAAACAATTTTATTCTGGAAATGAAACTGTAGTTGGATAATAGCATTGCACCATCAAGGGCCATTAGTCTGTAGCACTGAAATACAGTCGTTTTTTAGAAATATGGGATCTGTGCGAATGTAGCTGGAGCAATTCTTTCAAAAGATGCATACTACAGTTAATGATGCTTTACATCACTCTTTAAAAAGTGATTTGCATTATGAATTAAATGTGCACATCACATCCAAATAACAGAAAACTCAGTCCTTAATAAGCAAAAAACACTATAAGGCTGACACGCACTCATCAGTAGTTTGGGGAAGTTGGAGGTCTCTATGTTGTGGTAGAAGACGATTGATGTAATGGCAGCCATGAAGGCCAAACATGATGGCATATAGAGGTGCATGTGGACTGACTGATTAAACCTGAGAAAGAGAGAGAGCGAGAGAAACAATATTAGACATGGATCAATATTTCCAGTTCCAAATAAAAAAACAAACAAACAAACAAACAGATTCACACAGACAGACAGATAAATCGATACATAAATCTCACCCGTCGGACACGATGCCCTCGGCTATTTCACAGACGATGATGAAGAGCAGGATGAAGGTGAGGATCCAGCGGAGGTTGTGTCCGGGGAAGTGCAGCCAAGTGCTATGATGGATGTGCACCTTGGAGCTCTGACTCCCCCAACCTACAGAACAATGATTCAAAATCTGTACAGAGCTTACACCAACATACAGTATTTCTCTCTGAGAGGAAGTGATGTACAGTATCCTTGAGGACTAAATTGTTTGTACATATATCATCATCCCTAATAAAAAAACATCACATGTACACATTTGGTAGGAGCTTTCAATTGTAACTTATTATATTGGCAAATATACAATGTTTCAATGGAAAAAGTGTCTCAAAATCAATGTCCTTTCCAGGTTGTTGCAATAACCCTGGGACAGATTTTGCCCTTGATATCCCGAAAAACTGGATATTAGCAAGTAGGGATAACTGCAGGCTGGAGCAATGGGCGTTCCGAAAGGTAGGGGGCGTGGATTAAGGTCTTTCTAATTGGTTAGGGTTAGGGGTAAGTTTCTGTTGTATCATTCACCTTCTGCCACGCCCATTACTCCGACCTGCGGCACCCCTGTCTCGATATTAGGGATATGAGGATACTGATTCAAAACAAACAACATCATGTATTGCATATTAAAACCAATTTTTTTTGACATTTTGAGACAGACATTTTTTGGTGGAATATAATTGATAAAATGTCCATATGAGATGGGAATTGGGAATAAGATGGACATTTTTTGAAAATAACTAATTTTATTTAGTCTGTTGAGATTCCAACAGAACTGAAAACAAATTTTTGAAAAAAAAATAAAATAAATTTAATTCGCAAAAAGAAACAGAATGCTGGTCACTGTATATTTATTGCTGTTGCTGAAGAAATATTTCTTATAATTATCAATGTTGAAAACAGTCGTGATGCTTAATATTTTTTTTGTAAAAACCATGATATATTTTTTAAAGATTATTTGATCAATGGAAAGTTCAAACATTTCAATATTCATTCTCAGCAGGACGGAAAACGTTTATCAAAAATCTGTCCACAGAAAAAAACAAAAAGAACCTAATGAATCAGTAGCAATTCCAAATCATTTGGAAAATGAATAACAGAAAGTATGGGAGTAGGTGGCAGGTGAGTTCACTCTGGCATTAGTGGGATTGTTTAACGTTGCTCTGACTCTTCTGGTATGGCGAATCAAGCGGCGACCTTCTTGTAACTCGACTCTCTGACAGTATGATGGCTTCAGCTGTACATTCCAACACTAAGGTCACATTGGTTTGTCTAAAATAAAAATGTTTCCCACAGCGGCTTGACAAACTCTATCCTGGTCTCTCCATGTGGTTCACCAAACCACATCTGTGGCAAATGACTACTTGAGTGCAGATCAATTATACAATGTTTATATTTGTACTGAATGTGCCAAATGTTCAAAAATGAATTTCAAAGAGCTCATTAATCATTTGTCTCTATCCATCTATCTATCTATCTATCCACCCATCTCATTCTATCTATCTGCCCATCTGTCTATCCGCTCATATCCATGTGCCTGTCTGTCTATCTATCCGTCTCTCTTTCCGCCATCTATCTATCTATCTATCTATCTTATTTAAGCTTACAGTATATAATAAAGTCAAAGAGTGTTCAATCACTCCAGCACCTAGTATTGTGACACAAGCGTGCACTACTTTTCACCTGTCTGAAACTCACCGATGAAGAGGATAGGAAAAGTGATGAAGAGCAGGAAGACGTGCGGCACCACCGTGAGGGCGTCCAGGAAGCAGCCGTTGTTGAGGACACCAGTGTCCACGTTGTACGCGGCCGAGTTGTTGTCGTTGCCACAGAACGCCAAGGACATGGTGGTATCGGGTCTCTGAGGTGATCCGGTAGAAGAAAGACCGAAACAGAGGACAAGAAAGGGGTAAAAAGCTAAAAGAGACCCTCTCAGAGCATAATCTGTCCACAGAGGAGTCGTTACATCCTTGCTGTAGGTGAAGGATATCAGCTGAAGTGAGTCACTGCACAGGTAGAGCGCAATAGCTGCTCCGCTTCTGCATGGGATGAGCACATCCAAACAGCTTCTCTCCGACAGGGGAACGCCTGCATCGGATTCCACCGGCAAAGCTACAGCTCACGGGCATTCTTTTAATAACCGTCGCAGCTTAATGCCATCAAAAACAAAAAACATCTCCGTTCCAGTGCAAGCACACGCATGCATGCTCGCGATGCGACCTGCCCGTGTTGACGTGATCAAGAACTCAGAGTTGACCTTGTGGGAGGATAGCTGTATGGCGGAGTGTGTGCATGAGAGTGTGATGAGGGGAGAGAGAAGGAGGGAAAGAGAGACAGCATGATGGAAGACAGAGAGAGAGAAGAGGGAGGGATCGGGGAGAAAGCAGGAGAGGAGAGAATTGCGTTGCGGGCGGCATTGAAAAACCAGCAAGCACGTCACAGTGTGGTACATGCCTGGCATGAGACATCAAACATATTCATGAGCAGTGAACTGACTCACAGTAAACAAAGACTGACCTGGTGGAACTGTCAGGAAATTCAAAAGCCAAAGCAAACCTACAGTATAAGAGGGTTGAAGGACGAAAGGTTAAGTAACGAGGTCACACAGAAATAGTAGTTTACTAATATGGGTTGTTCAATGGCTGATACTGATATCTAGAAAACATGGCTGATAAAGTGTCTAAAATTTATAAAAATTTATAAATCTATAAAATTAGATTTATATTACACAATATTTACTCAATTAAAATTTGGAACAGAAATGTTATTATCTATAATCTGTCATTTTGAAATGGACTAAATTGTGGAACCTAGACTTGTTCAGCTGTTGCTGATAATCACGAAACAAAACAAACAAAAACAGAAAACAAATAAATACAAAACATCATGAAAAATACACAACAAAATAAATACAAAACCAGAAAGAAAACAAAACAGAAAAACGAAACAATTGAAATAAAAACAAACTGAAAAAATGAAAACAAATAAAAAAGAAGAAAACACAGAAAAACAAATGAAAAGAAAACAAAAAAGAAAACAAACAAACAAAACAGACTGAAAACAAACAATTGAAAACAAATAAATAAAAAAAACAGAAAAAAGGACTGGCAAAACAAAACAGAAAAGCAAACAAAACAAAAAACAGATTTTTTTTTTCAATTTATATTGGATCAGACTATCAGACTATCACTAGTGCACTACACGCATATGGGCTGTTTTATTTTAAAGTGGAGGCTAGTTAAAAAATGTAAGGCTATGTCAGAATTTCTGTGTCAACCAAAGTGTGCAGTTTGAAAAAATTACACCTTTCTGACCCGTGCTGATACTAGATCTAGAGTGTATATGGACTGCAATCCATCCTAATTACAGTCCAAAACTAAAACAACCACCTAGAAATACTATGATAACCTTTTGACATAGTGGTGAGAAGATAAAGTCGCTCTATCACTAGAGGTGTTAAGGAAGGTACAGACAGCTGTGGTGTGTTATTGATATGATATTTCAGAAAGGCTAAGTGTGAATTCACTCTCCTGCCTTCCAGAAGAAACATGTGCATAGAAGCACGTCACAGTCCATTAAGAGAATGAATAAGATAAGCATCTGCAACCAGACTGAATGCTCTAGGAGCAGCAGATGCAGCAGAGCAACACTGACACTTTATCATACTGTAATTTAATTCCCCTCAAAAAGGATTTCTCGATGATTAAATGAGTAGCATGACCCTATAATCCGCACTACACAGCAGGTCAAATCAAAAGAGGACCTAGAGGTATATTATTCAGTCAATATGTAATGAATTCTATATGTATTGCAGTTCCTGACAAGTTTTCTTTAATAATCACCTAGATTGAAGCTCTTTTAAAGGTTATAAAGAGACTCCCTGTAACTGTTTATCACTGGACATTATTTAATTATAACTAAATATTTGAAAAACAGACTGTTAATACACACACACACACACACACACACACACACCAGCCAAAAAAGAAATAACACAAAGAAATAAACATACATTACATAAATTGCATAAAAGTAATTATTCGTTTTATTAAAAATGGCATTCAGTTTAATAAATCTAAAAAAAAAAATCTAGAGTCTAAATAATACTGTACTCTGAAAATCAAATATTAAGGCCAATCACATTAACCGACATTGGTACAGATGAGACATCCTTGTGCATTTGCACACAAACAAAACAAAAAACAGATTTTTTTTTTCAATTTATATTGGATCAGACTATCAGACTATCACTAGTGCACTACACGCATATGGGCTGTTTTATTTTAAAGTGGAGGCTAGTTAAAAAATGTAAGGCTATGTCAGAATTTCTGTGTCAACCAAAGTGTGCAGTTTGAAAAAATTACACCTTTCTGACCCGTGCTGATACTAGATCTAGAGTGTATATGGACTGCAATCCATCCTAATTACAGTCCAAAACTAAAACAACCACCTAGAAATACTATGATAACCTTTTGACATAGTGGTGAGAAGATAAAGTCGCTCTATCACTAGAGGTGTTAAGGAAGGTACAGACAGCTGTGGTGTGTTATTGATATGATATTTCAGAAAGGCTAAGTGTGAATTCACTCTCCTGCCTTCCAGAAGAAACATGTGCATAGAAGCACGTCACAGTCCATTAAGAGAATGAATAAGATAAGCATCTGCAACCAGACTGAATGCTCTAGGAGCAGCAGATGCAGCAGAGCAACACTGACACTTTATCATACTGTAATTTAATTCCCCTCAAAAAGGATTTCTCGATGATTAAATGAGTAGCATGACCCTATAATCCGCACTACACAGCAGGTCAAATCAAAAGAGGACCTAGAGGTATATTATTCAGTCAATATGTAATGAATTCTATATGTATTGCAGTTCCTGACAAGTTTTCTTTAATAATCACCTAGATTGAAGCTCTTTTAAAGGTTATAAAGAGACTCCCTGTAACTGTTTATCACTGGACATTATTTAATTATAACTAAACTGTACTCTGAAAATCAAATATTAAGGCCAATCACATTAACCGACATTGGTACAGATGAGACATCCTTGTGCATTTGCACACAAAAAAATCTCTTTGTAGCTCTCACACACGCACATTTCATTCAAGCACAACAAAAGAGAAATTATTTTTTGTGGAAAGCGGGCTGTAGTATATCCATTTTGTTTTTTAATCTATTGGGCTTCACCCCATTGAAACCGCGCATGCGCAGCAGCTCAGTTCACTGGCAGCTGCTGACTTCTATCGCATCTCTTCACAGCCCCCCCCAAAAAGCGTTAAAATGGTAACGATGTCGAAATTTGTCGAAAATCAGGCTCGTGTATTTTGCCATTAGAAACGATTTAGAAAAAGTTACACCATCTTTCTTTTGATGCAGCTGCGAGTGTTGTAGCTATTGTGGGGGAAAAGCACATATGGTTTTCCTAACAACTTCCTCACAGGAGAAAAAGGCGAAAAGCAAAAACAGTACAGATATACAAAATGAAATACATCACTTCATGTTTGAAAGCTAACTATCAGTAGCTAACATGTAAAACTCTACTGTCGTAAACATTTCTAATGGCAGCCACTTTACCTATTAATCAAAAAGAAATTGGCATACCGGTCTGTAGCGCGTGATCATCATCCTGAAATTCCAATTGCTCCCAAAACTGTGACCTCATAAGATGATTTTCAATCCAGTCCAGAGACCTCACCGTTCAAAACAAGCGCCTAACTCACACGGGAATAGGTTAAGAATAAAACATAACTGATATATCGGGTCCGAGTTGCTCCTCAAAGGAACTGACCAAGGTGCTGAAAAGAGGCGCTACAGAATCCGACAGTTTCAAATGACCAAACATCCATCTGAAAGTTGGTCGAGGAATCCAGTTCATCCAGTTGTCAAGTACAAACGCGCGACGCGAGCGATCAATCACTGATGCAACACAACGCGACTGCGACCAATCAATCACACAATAGTAAAATACCGTAACCGATATGACTGCAATTGATTTTAGCGTCCAACTGCTTTTAATGATAAACCGAGAGCATGCAATTAATTCTAATGCAGTTTCCAATACATTTAATAACTTTGGTTGAAATACATATTGTGTCGAGGTTGGGATTCAAATGGCCTAAAATACTGGCTTCCTACATGAAAGTGACCCACTAATCATTCGCTAAGCGTATATGGGCCAATTTCGACAGGTGCTGAAGATATTGCTAGCGAAAACTAGCCAATCAGACCGTCGGCAGAGGATATCGTCTTCACAGCACAACATACCGCCTCCTTAGGGCTCAAAACAAAGAGCTCAGTTGATTTGCCATATATATATGAAATCATACAAACATAAAACAAAAACAGCTTATTGTTAATGCATGTGTGTTGCTTTGTACACAACAAGAAAAGTGTGGCCTAAAAGCAAATTATGCATTTCTAAATCACACATGCTTGATTTATGATCTTGTGAATAATTGCATTTGCTTTATAAGTGATACATGCCAATTATCCGAAAATTGCTACTAAGAAATGTCACTACTAAAAATAAATGTAATAAAAGTGACAGAAATATGCAAATAAGATTAGCCTGATAAATATTTAAATACGGATTGGTATATCTCACATCCACACGAGGGAATAAAAAAAAAAGATTGCACATTTAGTAAGGGAAAGGGAATGAACAGCAAAGACTTAAATTAGCAGGCTGCTATATATGAAATCTATAAATAAACATGAAAGACAATTATGTCACTGCGCTGGTTCACAGAATGTGCAAAAATACATGGTAAAAATATGCTTAAAGGCACAATTACTATCTGCTACCATCAGGAGGCCATTACTGGTGGTGCAAGAACATGCACATTCAATCACAAACATTGCTTCCATGAGCATCTTCTTACAATTTGTAATTAAATGTATTTAAAATACATATTTAATTACTTTTGAGTATTTTTTGCTGGACAAAAAAAATCTAATGTAATTTGTAATTAAATACTTTGAGAGACAGTATTTTGTATTTAAAATACTTAAAATACTTGATTAAGTAGGTCATTTTATTCTCAGATAATACAATATCTTTCTTCACCTGTGTTAATTGCACTGTCAACCACAGCTTATCACAGTTTACACAGTATGTACACATACACAGTTTTAGCTAGATGCAGAATCATATGACATCTTGTTGGATCCATAGGTGGAGTCTTAAAGGGTTAATTCACCCAAAAATGAAAATTCTGTTTGAAAATTTATGGAAATTACTCACCCTTGTGTAAAAACAAAGTGAGCCAGTGACTAAGCTTTTTTTTTTTTTTTTATGTGCCAATCAGCCACTGTGCATACGCGCGCGCGCGCACACACACGCGCACACACACACACACACGAACAAAGCATTGAATACGCCTACAATAGTGTTTTATTTAATTTTGTGGAATAAAAACAGTCAGTCACACATACAAAAACAAAGTGAGCCAGTGACTAAGCTTTTATTTATTTATTTATTTTTTGAATGTGCCAATCAGCACACTCACATTACTATGGAGCATAGCCTGAGCAGTAAGTTGCTGGCCACAGCTCACTTAACGGCAACCGGTGTCACTAATAACAAGGGTTTCTGAATTCTACCCTTTTAACAGTTAAATATCAGCATTTTTAGGGGTTAATCTTTACTGCTGACAGTGAAATGGCTTGAGCTATACTCAGACATACTTAAGTACGACTAGGCGGTATGACAATACAGTTTCACAAGACTGCTTAATTTTTTAATTTTTGGTAAAGAAAGGATAAAGGAGTGATAATGACGCATGAAAAAAATAAAGCGTAGACAAGCTTCATAGTATTCAAGTAAACACAGCCGGTCATGTCTTAAGTGAACATATAAGAAATTAGAAGAAATATGGATCAATATATTGGATATATTGTCTAGTGTTAGGGTTAAAGAATATGTTGTTTATAAGTTGTTAATGGAGGGGAAAGCTCTTCTCTTTCTCTTATGTATGAATCTAACTCTAGTATTGTTAAATGTAATGGCACTGTCTCTTGCACTTCAAATGATTGCTTGTAAATATTGTTTGTATTTTCAAATTTCAAATTACTTGTATTTTATTTAAATACATTTCTCACACTAATATTTTATATTTTAATTAAATACATTTGATGAGCAAGTATTTGTAATTTGTAAAAAATAAAAAATAAAAAGATGTATTTTTGATGTATTCATGCCCATCTCTGACTATCATTTATTTGATCACCAATGGCAGACAGAAAATTAAACCTAGTTGAATAAAAATAATTTTATTTTGCTTATCAGACATGTATTAAATGCAATAGCCATGTTATTCTACTGTTTTTTTACTAATAGAACCTGCTGAAAATGAAATTGAAAAATTCCAAACAATATATTTTCCTCTAAATGTACAACAATCTATAATTCACTAAAGCCTGCATGACTTTTTAGAATTCATAACATTTGAAATGCCCTGCTTCACCACACACCTTTTTATATTGCATCTGACAGTATTGATTCCCACAAATTGTGTAATATTTTTTAATCACAGATAAAACCACTGATGGTTAATTTCTTTAGTGTTGCAACTAATCATAATTACATATTTAATTTTGACTGATTAAGCCTGTTTATTTCTTTAGACACAGAAGAGTTTGGACCAAATTAGAGTTACAAATGTGACAGAATTACAGATGTGATAGTTACTACATGGTTTTGCACAAACATGCGTCAAATGCCACAACATTAAGCATGTGAATACCTTAGATTTCAATTACATGTTATTGGTCAAAAACAAATCAAGTCAAGTAAAGTCACTTTTATTTTTATAGCACTTTTACAGTAGAGATTGCTTCAAAGCAGCTTCACAGTATTAAACAGGAACATAACAGAATCAATGATGCAAACTGCTAAAATGAGGCAAATCCAAATTCTGCAGTAAAGCATCTGTGGCAAGAAAATAGTGTCTTTTTTTTTTTTTT
>NW_015505662.1:21264-25287 GCF_001515645.1 Sinocyclocheilus grahami | reverse complement strand
AGTGTCGGCTCCAGCCCCAGAGCTCGCTCCAGTGTCGGCTCCAGCCCCAGAGCTCGCTCCAGTGTCGGCTCCAACCCCAGAGCTTGCTCTAGTGTCGGCTCCAGCCCCCGAGTTTAGCCCAGAGAGAGTTCCGGTGTAGTAGTGGTGCATACGTGGAGGCCGGGCCGAGTGCCGAGGCCAGGCTCCCTGAGCTCCCTGTTCCTCCATGGCCTCCTGAACTGTCTACTCTGCCATGGCATCCTGAACTGTCTACTCTGCCATGGCCTCCCTAACTCCCTACTCCGCCATGGCCTCCGGAACTCCCTACTCCGCCATGGTCTCCTGAACTGTTAATGACTGCTAGTTGACATGTAGTTGCAAAGTTACTTACTGTTAGTAGAATATCTAAAGTGGACTATCGAAACAAGGTGGGCAAACATTTCTAAATAGTTTCACAGATAAAATTGAAACTCCTCACATGTTTACCTTGTTAATAATTGACACAAGTCAAAACCATCATGTAGTTACTATCACGCTTGTATTTTTACAGAGTTTGTGATTGCAAGTAGCTCTGACTTTATTCGGGAGCTTCTTCCATCTGCTCAGTGTACGGCTTTGCTCTATCATCTCTCTTACCTCTGCAGAATCATATCAGAGAGTCTTCTAATAAAAATAATGGTCTGTGTATCATGGCTATCCTGATACCATTTGTTGGACCCTTAATTAAATCCATTCATGATGCTAAAACTGGCCTAGCTGTGACTGCGATAACCCAGGCTATATCCAATGAGTTCTCAACTCTCCAATGAGAAGTCAAATCTGAGAAACAAGGAGTGGGGCATCCACGTCAGGATGACTGATATGCAACTGAATTTGGCGAGCATGAAAATAGAAAAGGGTGAGATGCTTTCACTTGAAAGATCTCCAGTTGTGCTCGATGAATTACCAGGATTACATATAAATGGTCTTTCATAATTAATGTCTGCTTTATATTGTTTCTAAAGGTTCAATAGCTGACCCTGTCCATTTGAATGATGCCCAAACCTGCCTCACCCGAATCCAACAAATTCTGATTCAGCTTAAGAGGTTCTGGGAATCAGTGTGTGTAATGCTGGAGGCTCTCAAAGACGAAACTTTTGCTAATGAACACTTCACTGAGGAGTGTTAACTGAAGGAGATCTTTATGGAATCTATTACTACAGCACAACAGGTAACTTAGACACAGAGTAAATGTTCAGTTACAGGTTTTCATAAGTTCATTTCACCTTGATTGCATTTTCAGTTGTGATTCATTTTGTGCCTCATTTCTTTCAGCATTGGAAGGCCTTTGGTGAATCCTGCCTGAACACCAAGGGCATCTTTAGTTTGCAGATTAAGGATGTGTATAAGTTCCTGGAGACCAGCCCGTCTTCACTGTCACCAGATAAATGGAAAAAACAGTATGACTCTGTCATTGTGCAGCTGCACTCCCCAAGCAACAGCTGCCATTGCTCAGTAATGCACAAACTTAAGAAGTCTTTTCAGTACAAAAAACTTGCACACCTATAATGTTTCAGGCTAACTGCTCTGAATAACATTTTTGTTATATCTTACGGTGTTTTAATCATTCTTTTTAGGTGATGCTACAAGGGGCAACTTTTTGAGCAATGTTGCCATCAACGGGCAACCAGGTGAGACACAGGGCCCACGTCCGATCAAAACTATCCAGATGGAAATTTGTTGCCCATTCTCAATGGGAAAGTGCCCAAGCAACATTGCTCGGCAACATTGCTCAGAAAGTTGAAGTGAGCTAAGTTGTGGAATTTTCATATCTCTTAAGACATTTCTCCGTTCCCTCTGTGATTAAAATGCTTTGGATTTCAAAACGATAAATAGTGTTTTTCTTTTTCCTAAAGGCATACTGTCATGTTTTGTGGATCCGAATGCATCTCAGAATATAACACAAGAAATCAAGACCATAAACTAAAGCATGAGAAACTACTGTAAAGGTTGGAATACATACAAATGTTAAAAAATTAACAGATTTAAAACACTTGACATGATACACTTGCCAACATGGTTAAAGAGAAAAACAGGACATCATGCGCTAATCGAGTAAATTTCACACACTAACAAATGTTCAAGTTGTTCTGAACAAATTTACAATTCACAAAACAATATGTAACATCGCCTCAAAACATCAAACATGTTTGATATCCTCAAACAGGACAGATTCATGGTCTACTAAAAACACCAGAAAAATTGGAGTTTGTGTCCATCATAGAGGGTATGGGTATGTCCATCATACAATGCGATTTCCTGTGAAATCTGTTAACTACTACTGCAAAATTTCTGCAGACCAGCTCTGATTTTCAGAAACTAGCATCAACTCCTTCAAATTGTACACCAACAAAAAAATCTGGGCAAAGGTTTGTAGCGTATTCCAACCTTAAGACTCACAACAAATAGCGTAAGATAACAAGGACAAGACCAGAGGAGGCGGTGCTCGCTTCAGCTCCTTGCGTGGAGGTGGCGCCCAGAAAACGAACTTTCTACCTGTCATGTCAAGGTTGAAGGAACCTTTGCCAAACTCTCCCTGTATCCTGAGGGCACTACTGTAGTACCTCAAGAGGTGCCGGCACCCACTGCAGAACATCCAGAGGTGTCAGTAGTACCCACCTGTGAACTCTCTGCCCGTCCTATCACGGCTATGGAGACCATTTGTGAATTCTCGTCCTGCCCTGTCACGGCTATGGAGGCCATCTGTGAACCCTCTGCCCGTCCTGTCTCTCTGCCCGTCCTGTCATGGCTAAGGAGGCCGTCTGTGAATCCTCTGCCCGTCCTGTCCCAGCTGTGGAGGCCGTTTGTGAACTCTTTGCCTGTCCTGTCACAGCTTTGGAGGCCGTCTGTGAACCCTCTGTCTGTCCTGTCACGGTTTTGGAAGTCGTCTGTGAACTCTCAGCCTGTCTTGAAACGGCTATGGAAGCCGTCTGTGAACTCTCAGCCTGTACTGTAATGGCTATGCAGGCCACTTTTGAACATTTGTCCTGCTCTGAACCGGTCATCGAAACCCTAAATGAACTTCTTGTGTTCCCTGCCTTGGCCCCTGAAACCATGAATGCACTGCCTGCATTGTCTGTCTCTGTTTTACCTAGTCCCCAGTCTCTGCCATGGGTCCTGGCTCCGTCTGCTCTGCCATGGTGGTCTACTGTCTGGCTCTGGTGGTCTTCTGCTCCACCGTGGTGGTCTGCTGTCTGGCTCTGGGGGTCTTCTGCTCTGCCCTGGTGGTCTGTCTGTCTGTGATTGCACACAGCTGTAACCAATCACACATTCACTATATAACTCTCACTCTGATCCCTTTCAAACTGCCGAGTATTGTATAGCGTTTCTCACTGTCATAGCGATAGCTACTCCACGGAGCCTGTCTAGTTTGTCATAGCCTTATCTTAGTCTTGCCTTGTCTGTTTTCTCGTGTCCTGATCTTTGCCTGTGTATCTCGGATTCCCCCTCTCGTCTTGCCCTATTCGGAGACTGTTGGTCCCTGCCTGGACCTTTGCCTTGTACCTGGATTTATCCCTCTAGTCTCACCCTGTTGATTCTGTTTGCTGATTGTAGACCCACGCTAGCCCTAGGAATATTATTGTGTCTTGCCCTCTATATACCTGTTGCCATTGTCTGACCCTTGCCTGTTTCTGACCATGTCGGTTCATAAAGCTTTGCACTTGGATCTGCACGTCTCAAGTCTCAGTCACTCCGTGACAAGTGTATACTGTATATAAATAAATAAATAAATAAATATATATATATAAACACTGAACAAAATTATAAACGCAACACTTTTGTTTTTGCCCCCATTTTTCATGAGCTGAACTCAAAGATCTAAGACTTTTTCTATGTACACAAAAGGCCCATTTCTCTCAAATATTGTTCACAAATCTGTCTAAATCTGTGTTAGTGAGCACTTCTCCTTTGCCGAGATAATCCATCCACCTCACAGGTGTGGCATATCAAGATGCTGATTAGACAGCATGATTATTGCACAGGTGTGCCTTAGGATGGCCACAA
>NW_015505662.1:19165-20468 GCF_001515645.1 Sinocyclocheilus grahami | reverse complement strand
CTGTCCTGTCACGGCTATGGAGGCCGTCTGTGAACCCTCTGCCTGTCCTGTCACGGCTATGGAGACCGTCTGTGAACTCTCTGCCCGTCCTGTCATGGCTAAGGAGGCCGTCTGTGAATCCTCTGCCCGTCCTGTCACAGCTGTGGAGGCCGTTTGTGAACTCTTTGCCTGTCCTGTCACAGCTTTGGAGGCCGTCTGTGAACCCTCTGTCTGTCCTGTCACGGTTTTGGAAGTCGTCTGTGAACTCTCAGCCTGTCTTGAAACGGCTATGGAAGCCGTCTGTGAACTCTCAGCCTGTACTGTAATGGCTATGCAGGCCACTTTTGAACATTTGTCCTGCTCTGAACCGGTCATCGAAACCCTAAATGAACTTCTTGTGTTCCCTGCCTTGGCCCCTGAAACCATGAATGCACTGCCTGCATTGTCTGTCTCTGTTTTACCTAGTCCCCAGTCTCTGCCATGGGTCCTGGCTCCGTCTGCTCTGCCATGGTGGTCTACTGTCTGGCTCTGGTGGTCTTCTGCTCCACCGTGGTGGTCTGCTGTCTGGCTCTGGGGGTCTTCTGCTCTGCCCTGGTGGTCTGTCTGTCTGTGATTGCACACAGCTGTAACCAATCACACATTCACTATATAACTCTCACTCTGATCCCTTTCAAACTGCCGAGTATTGTATAGCGTTTCTCACTGTCATAGCGATAGCTACTCCACGGAGCCTGTCTAGTTTGTCATAGCCTTATCTTAGTCTTGCCTTGTCTGTTTTCTCGTGTCCTGATCTTTGCCTGTGTATCTCGGATTCCCCCTCTCGTCTTGCCCTATTCGGAGACTGTTGGTCCCTGCCTGGACCTTTGCCTTGTACCTGGATTTATCCCTCTAGTCTCACCCTGTTGATTCTGTTTGCTGATTGTAGACCCACGCTAGCCCTAGGAATATTATTGTGTCTTGCCCTCTATATACCTGTTGCCATTGTCTGACCCTTGCCTGTTTCTGACCATGTCGGTTCATAAAGCTTTGCACTTGGATCTGCACGTCTCAAGTCTCAGTCACTCCGTGACAAGTGTATACTGTATATAAATAAATAAATAAATAAATATATATATATAAACACTGAACAAAATTATAAACGCAACACTTTTGTTTTTGCCCCCATTTTTCATGAGCTGAACTCAAAGGTCTAAGACTTTTTATATGTACACAAAAGGCCTATTTCTCTCAAATATTGTTCACAAATCTGTCTAAATCCATGTTAGTGAGCACTTCTCCTTTGCCGAGATAATCCATCCACCTCACAGGTGTGGCATATCAAGAT
>NW_015505662.1:3944-18959 GCF_001515645.1 Sinocyclocheilus grahami | reverse complement strand
GCCTATCCAGAGCATCCCAAACATGCTCAATGGGTGACATGTCTGGTGAGTATGCTGGCCATGCAAGAACTGGGATGTTTTCCGCTTCCAGGAATTGTGTACAGATCCTTGAAACATGGGGCCGTGCATTATCATGCTGCAACATGATGGTCGTGGATGAATGGCACAACAATGGTCCTCAGGATCTTGTCACGGTATCTCGGTGCATTCAAAATGCCATCAATAAAATGCAGCTGTGTTCGTGGTCCATAACATACGCCTGCCCATACCATAACCCCACCGCCACCATGGGCCACTCGATCCACAACGTTGACATCAGCAAACCGCTCACCCACACGACGCCATACACACTGTCTGCCATCTGCCCTGTACAGTGAAAACCGGGATTCATCCATGAAGAGAACACCTCTCCAAAGTGCCAGACGCCATCGAATGTGAGCATTTGCCCACTCAAGTCGGTTACGACGACGAACTGCAGTCAGGTCGAGACCCCGATGAGGACGACAAGCATGCAGATGAGCTTCCCTGAAACGGTTTCTGACGGTTTGTGCAGAAATTCTTTGGTTATGCAAACCGATTGTTGCAGCAGCTGTCTGGGTGGCTGGTCTCAGACGATCTTGGAGGTGAAGATGCTGGATGTGGAGGCCCTGGGCTGGTGTGGTTACACGTGGTCTGCGGTTGTGAGGCCGGTTGGATGTACTGCCAACTTCTCTGAAACTCCTTTGGAGACAGCTTATGGTAGAGCAATGAACATTCAATTCACGGGCAACAGCTCTGGTGGACATTCCTGCAGTCAGCATGCCAATTACACGCTCCCTCAAAACTTGAGGGAGCTTTTGTGTACATAGAAAAAGTCTTAGATCTTTGAGTTCAGCTCATGAAAAATGGGGGCAAAAACAAAAGTGTTCTTTTTTTGTTCTGTGTAAATCTGTATCTCTTTGAACTTTTATATTTGTACCACCTTTAGTACAGTATTTTGTGCCGGGTGGTTTAGATTGCGTAACTCTTGCTAGATATCATGCCCTGACCTTAAGTTTGTGCCCCTAACTGCTAACCTCTACATAGCAAATGGCCTCCAGCCCTCCAAACCAGAGGAGACAAACAACCCTGTCATGTCCAAACCTGTCATGCTACCGAGTCAGACTTCACAACGACCCACACTTTGCTGTGAGACCATGGTAAGATGGCAAGTACCCATGTGTATATGTGTGACGATGATGCATGCATAAGTCACTGGATATTTACGACTTTCATTCATTGGTTTAATTGTTGTGCCAATTGCTGTTTGACTCACTGACTATAATGAGGACTATAGGAGGACCAAATAGATGCTGCTTTTACTGATTGCACCAATCAAAAGGTGGAAAGAGAAGGACAGAAGTGGAGAGGTGAAAAGAGAGATGGTTTTTCCATCTGCGTACACAGAGACTTTTAGCATTAAAATGTCTTTGATTGATCAGCCTGAAAGACCTAGACCTGCTCTCCCCTTCCTCCTCCAGACAGTCAAGCCTGCTCCATCAGATCACAAAGGAAGCCAATCACTCTGCCCTGTCCTTGTACCTCCTTAATTAAATCAATGGGTGCTTGAGAATGCTGTGGTTGTTTTAGAAGCTGAACAAGAAGGGCAAGAAAGTACAAGACCTTGCTGCCTTGAGGTTTCTCTTCAGTCTTTATTTATTATTGTTAAAGGTGTTTGCTAAGGGTCAGGGTTAGAGATTTGCTCAATTATTTGAGTGTTATTATTATTATTATTATTTTATTTCACTATATATACACATTTGGCCGGCACTTTTATCCAGAGTAATTGCATTCAAGGCATACATTTATCAGTTCATGGATTCCCTGGAAATCACCCATGACTTGGCAATGTTATTGCCATGCTCTACTGTTTGAACTACAAATATTAATATTGTTAAACTTCAGTGTGTAACTCAACTCATATGTTTGCGTTACAGACGTGCATGATAACACAAATTGTGCAGCTCAATGAGGAGATGCATTTTATTTTTCTTCCAAGTGATTGGTTTTGCAATTCTGCCAGATGGATGATACAAATTTTCAACAATTAACACTGAAGGAGTCATATGTACCCAGCTAACAAAAGTAATTTCTTGGAATGTTTTGCTAACATTCTCATTAAGTTCTAGTTCTAGTTAAATATGATCATATTACCCCAATTTTACAGTATTTGCACTGGCTACCTATTAAGTTCCGTATCAGTTACAAAATATTATTACTTGCCTATAAGGCCCTTAATGGGTTAGCTCCTGCGTACCTAACTAGTCTTCTACCACGCTACAATCCATCACGCTCCCTAAGGTCGCAAAACTCTGGACTGTTGGTAGTACCTAGGATAGCAAATTCCACTAAAGGAGGTAGAGCTTTTTCGCATTTGGCTCCCAAACTCTGGAATAGCCTTCCTGATAACGTTCGGGGTTCAGACACACACTCTCTGTTTAAATCTAGATTAAAGACACATCTCTTTGGCCAAGCATTCAAATAATGCATCTCATAATCTTTTACTGCAGTTATATCTGATCAAATGCACATTATTATTCTTTAGTTTGGGTTAAACAAATCAATTTTGCTTGGTTGGAACAGCAGCTACGCTAATTATGTCTCTATTTGTTTCTCTGTTTGTTGCCACGGGATTGACATCTCGTGGTAACTAGAATTGCAAATGATTGCAAAGATACTATTTAAACTGAACTGAGCTGGATGATGACATCACTGAATTGAATAATGAACCGTCTTTAACTGAAAAATTAGTGTTTACTATTGTCATTTTGCATTATTGACACACTATTTTCTTAATTAATGCTGTTCAGTTGCTTTGACACAATCTGTATTGTTAAAAGCGCTATATAAATAAAGGTGACTTGACTTGACTTATGAAAATGTTATTTCTGAATGTTATTTAAACATTCAAATTTTTTTTTTAATGTATTAAAAATTGCCCTGGGAACATTGCTTCTACACAACCTTCTATCCATCACACCACTTATACTCTCTATGGTCGCAAGGTTGCCGGAGCCTATCCCACTACAGGCCAGTCCATCACAGGGCCCACACACACAGACAATTTAGTATCGTCAATTTCCCTATGCTGCATATTTTTGAACTGTGGTGGAAACCTGGGCCCTCATTTATCAACAGTGTGTAGAAAAGGTTCTATATTTTGTCCTACGAATGAAATTTAGAATGTGCCTAAGTACAAGAAAATCTGTATTTATCAAACGTGTGCATGCAGTTCTTATGCACATGAGTAAGCAATCATTGTTGATAAATCCCACACATGCGTAAGTACCATGTTCGTTCACGTTCACGGTCATTTGCATTCAGAAAAGCCTCCAATGAACCATATATGGTGACAACAACTCCCTTTATAAATCACATGAATGTATGTGTCCTCACCGAAATCATGGCTAAAGAAAGCGGTACTGACTGAGAAGTCATTCTGTGCTCTCACTCTCAGCGCGGTCTTTGAAAACGCGTTCTCTGCAGAGTGCATTGTTTGCCAAGTCTTCCAAAAACGGTCTGAGACAAACATTTGTAACAGCTGTCTTTTATAGGGTTTGACACCAGTTACACAACTTGTCTGTTTAAAACTAGACAAATGATAAACTGAATGTTTTATAATTAAAGGAAACACAGGACCCATGTGGATTGCTTAATGCATACTGACACACTTAAATGTTTTTTATGTGTAGTGTCACTATTCTACCACTAGATTCTTTGCGTAAGCATGCTCAGAGGTGTGCTTATATTTACACACATTTCTACATACAAGTACAAGTTGGTAGATCCCACACTTTGCGTGAAACTGTTCTTACGCACTCATTACGCACACATATGTGCTTACGCACTGTTGATAAATGAGGGCCCTGTAGTACTTGGAGGAAACACACAATCTTCACACAGTGAGCTGGTAGTTTAAGTACTTTTTGAATATGAAATTTACTTCTGTGCCAATTTCTTCACATTGAGAAATGTGTCTTAGTGATTATAAAAACTGTAACAGTTGCAAAAGCATAAAGTTCTGTCTTATTTGTTCTCTATAATCTAAAGAAAAAAATTTGTAAAAGTGACCAACGTAAGAAATGTGTCCTAGCTATGATATAAAAATAGAAAGAAAATAAAACTAACAGTTGCGAAAGCATGATGTCTTATCTTCACTCTTATCTAAAGAACCAGGTGTCTTTTCTCTCAAATGATCCTGTCTCCATGCATCACCTCACCATCTTTACCACACTGTAATAGAACATCAGTGCAGTCAAGCAGTCAGTGTATTTGTAAAGCTCACAGACACCGACATTCATAGATAATAGTTAATAGATCTATTTGTCATGCTGAGGCAAACCTTATATGTCATGTAATGAGCTGGTGCAAGCATTTGGCTTGTGCGTGTCTGTGTGTGTTATTGTGCTGTGTTTTTAAGAGTCAGTCATTATTATGTGTGTTTCAGCCCCCAGAGATGCTCAAACGGATGGTCACGTACAACACGTCCTTTAAATCCAGCAAGAAACAAGTAACTGTCATCATTACTTTGTGTTAAACTCCTCCTCTCTCTCAACACTCTGGTCCTTGAGTGAAATCTCAGCTGAGTCTGAGTGTATACATCTGCATGTGAAGTGTCTACTACATTTCTAACAATATTTCCCTGGAGGATATTGGTAAAATATATCCTTGGGCTGATTTTAAAACCAGTTTTGTTAGTACCTTGACAATAATTAAAGGGGTCATATCAAGAGGAACACTTACTGTAAAAACTGAAAACTTGTGTCATTGAACCAAAAAAAATAAGAATGTTTTTCATTTCATATGCAAAATGGGCATTTACATAGAGGTCTTAAAGCACAGTGTCAAAAATGACCCGTTTCATTATTATTAGTATTAAATAGTGACTGTTTTGATGAATTAAATGATAATAAAATGAATGATATGATCACCTTGAGTCTGAATTTAGGTTTGTTTGTGAAAGTTAGCTCTGCAGAATAGATTTTATTCTGAAAGGTCTACTTCATTTCTTGTGTTAAACATATGTTATAAATATTTCTTCAAATACTCAAGGTCATCAGGTGTGTGATAGCAATAGTGTGCTTATTTTGGTTAAGGCATTATATTTTAAAACTTTCCATGACATTGAACTGGTCTCATAGTGTAGATTAAATACAAATACAACACAATTCAGCTTCAGTCACACATGCAATTATACCTTCATCTTTTGCTATGAAAGCAGCCTTTGAGTGGATCTCATATGCACTGCCCAGATGGGAGACTCAAATAATAATAGTATAATAGTAGAGTGCATATACACCAAATGGCATCTCGTGTGTGCTTTCATTTATTATGAGGGCGATCGTGACCAAGTCTGTGTTTTTTTTCTGGTTTGTTGGTTCAGTGGCTGTGAAACCTTGATTGATTATTTGTCTTGATGGAAGGCCAGTGGATTTGAGTGAATAGTGGAAAGAGCCTTTATATCAAGAGTGCCCAAACTCAGTCCGAGTTTGGGCACCCCTGCTTTATATTGTAAGTAAATATTGTTGCAGATAATGGTCTCTTGACACCATCCAACTTGAAAGCTACCAATGGATCCAACAAAGCAAATATATCCTTTCTCAGTAATATGTACCATATAGTACAGTACTATTATGCAGTGTGTTGTACGGTTTCCTATGTTGCATTATGTTAAATAGATTGGCTTTTTATATTGTTATCATGTATTTAAAAAGAAAGTTAGTCAAATCTAACCTGGTCATACAGTAATTCAAATATGAACACAGGTGAAGTAAATAACAGATTTTTGTTTAAATGTGCACTCAGCAGTATTTTGTTCATGCTGCTGCTGATATGACAATTTATACTGACACCTGTAAGTGTGAATGCAGTATTGTGCAAAAGCGAGCATTTTCAATTACCAATTTCATTGTAGAAAAACTCAGTCATGAATAATTCATTCTGCAAATTATATATATATATATATATATATATACAGTAAATAAATAAATATAGAGATATAGATAGATAAATATAAAGGCTACCAAATTAAGCTAATAGCATTTGGCTGGTCATGTGATTTCAAAATTGTGGCCACCATAAGGCAACCATCTACATGTGGAATAAAGCAGTTTTTTAGGCAACTGATATGACTTGAGATTATCAAGTATTGTTGTACAGAATTTGAAACCTATTTCGTAATTTTATTGCATGTAATTTAAAACATATTTTAAACATATGTGTTAAATGTTTTATAATTACTCAGTGCACCTTTAAAGATCAGATGCTTTAATAGATTGAATGGTCATGCCAAACTAATGAAGCATGTTTTTTAAACACAGATCTGGCTTTGCCTTGAATAGTTTATTAAGAGTAAGTAGAAGCTGGCATTGTTTGAATTATAGGTGACAATTATCCAGACATATAGTATTAATTTGTCTCTTATTGGAAATCAATGAACACTAATTTGATTCTGCTTAAACAGAGTCCTCAGATAGCCACTTCACATTTTTACAGACTATACACTCCACTGTCTGTTTTCCTATCTGTTTTACAGGGATTTTAACAATATGTGGATGATTTTGATCCATATTCCATGGTTCTGTAACCCTTTACATTAACAGTTACTCTCTATACCCATTGCCATTTTTATATTCTATAACACGTATATCCCAAACATTCCTCTGGGGAATATTTCTTTCACCCCCTTTGCGTTTGAACAGTTCACGGCTGAACAAATAGCTGGTAGAGATGTGTGACTTTTGAGAATTAAGAAGGTAATTTATGAAAAAAACAGAAATGTAAGCAACATCTGTAATTGGTCAATAAGAATTAGAGATTTTTTTTTATCTATACACATTCTTTACTAAGAGAAGCTGGCCATAGAGGAAGGAATCAGCTCCGCATTGGGAAAGATTGTATTGTTGTCTATCCATGAGGGAGGTGCGGCAGTGTCACAATCCCAGTCTTGTGTTCGCCCTGTTTTGTGTTTTCTCTCTCCTATTGTTTCTGTGTTCCCTTCCGGTGTTCAGTTCATGTTTGTCTTGCTGCTTCCGTTGCTCTATGTGCCTGCCCTGTTTGTTACTATAGTTACCATCATTAGTTTGCCTTTTGGGGGGTCTTCTCGTCCCGTCATGGCTGCTACTCCTGAGTCTAATTCCTTCATGGCCGACAATCCAGCATCTCATCCTGTCATGGCTGCCACACCAGTGTTTCCGGCTGTAATGAACGTTGCACCTGAAGCTACAAATGAATCAGAAAATAATTATATATATTTCTGTCATGACAACTCTCAGAGGGATTGGCATGGTAATGTACATGACAATGTTAATGTATTTGGTCTTGGCGGAATAGATCTGCTATGCTGCTGCTGCAGCGGCAGAGCAAGTACCGAGACTTGCTACTGCCAATACATCTACAACATGCTGCTGTGAGCATGTAAGAAATATTCCTGCTGCAAATATAACATACATGAAATAACCCCCCACAAAGCAGGAGACATAGAAGGGACAATACAAGTCAAAACAAGAACAAAACACCCCCAACAAGCAGATCTATCACCAAGACATATGTACTGCTTCTGCTCCGAAGATCCATATGAACCGCATGTATTACTATATATGTGTGCCTGGGCTACCATGCCAACCATCTTAACGCTAGTGGCCTATGACTATGTAATCCTTGGCTACCACGCCGACCGGCTTAACAATAGTGGGCTATGACTATGTGAGTCTGGGCTACCACGCCGACTGTCTTAACTCTAATTAGATGCACACTATGTGTAATGTTTAACAAAATGGATATACGTTGCAATCCGATAGTTAAGACCCCTTTTGGGGGGTCTTCTCGTCCCGTCATGGCTGCTACTCCTGAGTCTAATTCCTTCATGGCCGACAATCCAGCATCTCATCCTGTCATGGCTGCCACACCAGTGTTTCCGGCTGTAATGAACGTTGCACCTGAAGCTACAAATGAATCAGAAAATAATTATATATATTTCTGTCATGACAACTCTCAGAGGGATTGGCATGGTAATGTACATGACAATGTTAATGTATTTGGTCTTGGCGGAATAGATCTGCTATGCTGCTGCTGCAGCGGCAGAGCAAGTACCGAGACTTGCTACTGCCAATACATCTACAACATGCTGCTGTGAGCATGTAAGAAATATTCCTGCTGCAAATATAACATACATGAAATAACCCCCCACAAAGCAGGAGACATAGAAGGGACAATACAAGTCAAAACAAGAACAAAACACCCCCAACAAGCAGATCTATCACCAAGACATATGTACTGCTTCTGCTCCGAAGATCCATATGAACCGCATGTATTACTATATATGTGTGCCTGGGCTACCATGCCAACCATCTTAACGCTAGTGGCCTATGACTATGTAATCCTTGGCTACCACGCCGACCGGCTTAACAATAGTGGGCTATGACTATGTGAGTCTGGGCTACCACGCCGACTGTCTTAACTCTAATTAGATGCACACTATGTGTAATGTTTAACAAAATGGATATACGTTGCAATCCGATAGTTAAGACCCCAGCATCCACCTGAGCAAATATCATAATTTAGTCATTTAATAACTGCGGTTACTTTCTCCACTTCATCAGTCCCAGCGGTAGTGAAACAGCTTGTTAATTCATGTTCATGCAATGATGAGATGGACAAAGTTATCCGATGCATGCCATTTTACTCTCTCGTGCAGATAAAAGTTGTCAAAGTTACAGTGCACAAAAACCCTTGGGTGGACTGACCTGAATGAACTGAAAAAAATAATATAAAATGTTCTTTCTCCATTTTCTGAATTACACTGCACAGCGAGAGCACGCGTCACACGAGCACATTTCTCCGAACTACACTACCCATAATGCATTTCACTGACTAACTGTTACAGCATTGATATGACTGCGATAAGCGCGTGCTTCTGACGCTGCATGCAGCTGAAATCAACCACACACTCATAACAATGAAAACATCAACCTTAGAAATAACGAACGTGAACACTGGGATAATCGCCGATATATGGCGAACCCCCGTTGAAATGCATACACAAGAATGCTTATTTGATTTAACCCGTTTCTGTCCGTTACTATCGGCATGTCCTCAGAGTGATTACATATGCTCTAAACTGCATTTTGCTCCAGCTTTATAAACACAGATGCTAAATGCTGCTGCTAATATGCTTAATATTTGCTCTTGCAAGAAATCTTCAAAGAGAGCAAACAACGCCTCTCTCCTCGCCCATTTACGACCCCCTTCTCCCCCTGGCCTCTCTGCCTCTCCCTCTTTTCCCCCAAAAGGTTTCACCCAAAGTTCATTAAGAATATGCATATCCCACAGATCATGTATCTTGTGAACCTGTTGTTTTTCCCCTTCATGTTTAGTGTCATTTTAAAGGTCTTTGTGCGATTGGTAAATTGGTTTCAATTTCAAAGTAGTCATTTATATTGTGAGAAAGACTTAACACTTTTGTAGAATTGTGTTGTGTTGAGGAGGGGGTGTGTCTCCCTTTAGGGGTCTGTGAGAATGTTTCCAGCCGGGTGTGACCCTGGATCACAGAAACTAACAAACAAAAGGTCTTTTATGTTTTTACAACTGATTTAAAGATGTCTTTGTCTTTGTTCTGGTAGTATTTAAGGGAAAGTTGGAAATCAGTGTTAGACCTATCGGACTGCGCCATCTAGAGTTTCATGCCAGAACTCTGTATATATTTGCTTTTTTTTTTGAAGATATAAATCACAAAAAAGCACACATGGTCTGCTGCTATAATGATTTCTTTAGCAAGCATCATCAGCAATTTGCTTCAATGCATTATGTGGCCTGTCTCCATTATTCCCAATGAAAAAAGCAATCATTAGTGTAAATGGCTTCAGTGGTGAACCTGTCATCTCCTGTAAGTCTTCAGCCCCAACGCAGCATCAGTCAGACCCACTGCAAAGAAGAAGGCTTTTCAAGGCAGTGCCCCTGTGTACAGACAGGGCTACGTCCTTCAGATGAGGACCCCCCATCCGCCAACATGATCGCCACTAACCCAGTGGTAAAAGCACCCCAAACCCATCTATAGACCTTAGTCAGGTTAGACTCATACTGACTTGAACGCTGATGAAAATAAGGCTGTAGGGGAAAGACTTACAGTTGTTACAAAAGCACACACTAAATAAAGATACTAGATTTTCACAACTGTCATTTTCACAACTCTCAGTCTACTGAAAGTCTTTTCAGAAATATGTTTCATCAGCTGAACAATCGTTATGTTGTTAAACAACAAAATAATCCATTGAACACACTGTACTTCCATCCCTCACAGCCTCATTTCTATTCCTGTCAAAAATGTAAAATTCTGCAGTGTTCATCATGTACTGTACATGTGACAATCTCTTTGTCAATATGGAAAGCCACCCAGATGTTTCCATTTGGGGATTTGGTGTGCTAATGATTCAATAATGCAACAGTCATATCATGACATAGCCCCCACCCTCTCAAAGGAGCAGCTTCCAGGCGCTCCAAAACAGAAGCTCAAGTCCAGGAGGGAGGTGGAGCGACTGCGAATCGGGGGAGGGATAGAGGGCCAGGCCTGTGAGGTGGAAGAAAACTGGTGGAGCTGGAGACAGGGCAGAGCAGGTGACAAGGGCAGGGCAGGGCAGGGCAGGGCAGGGCAGAGCTAGTAGAGCAGACAGAGCTGAAGAACCCCACAGCAGAGCAGGTGGAGCTTTAAACCACTAAGGCAGAGCAGATAGAGCTGAAAATCTCCAATGTGGAGCTGAACACCCCCAAGACGAAGCAGATGGAGCTGAAGACCTCCAAGGTGGAGTTGAAGACCCCTAGAGCAGAGCAAACTGGACAAGATCCCCACAATGTAGAAGGAGACCACCACAGCAGAGCAAACAGGGCTGCAGACCCCCACAGCGGATCAGGCAGGAAGGAAGACCACTTCAATGGAGCTGATGAGACTGGAGACCCCCACGGCGGATCAGGCCAAACTGAAGACCACCTCGGCAAATCAGACAGAACTGAAATAGAGAGCACAGAGGAGTTAGAAATGGCCTCTTTGGCTGCAACAGCATCAGCAGAGAGTTCAGAGTCCGCCTCCATGGCTTTGACAGGAAAGGCAAAGGGTTCTGGGACGCCTTCTTGACCATGACAGGGTAGACTGAGAATTCATAGACGGCATATTTGGCAGTGACAGTTTTCACAACTGTCATTTTCACAACTCTCAGTCTACTGAAAGTCTTTTCAGAAATATGTTTCATCAGCTGAACAATCGTTATGTTGTTAAACAACAAAATAATCCATTGAACACACTGTACTTCCATCCCTCACAGCCTCATTTCTATTCCTGTCAAAAATGTAAAATTCTGCAGTGTTCATCATGTACTGTACATGTGACAATCTCTTTGTCAATATGGAAACCCACCCAGATGTTTCCATTTGGGGATTTGGTGTGCTAATGATTCAATAATGCAACAGTCATATCATGACATAGCCCCCACCCTCTCAAAGGAGCTGAAGACCACCAAGGTGGAGTTGAAGACCCCTAGAGCAGAGCAAACTGGACAAGATCCCCACAATGTAGAAGGAGACCACCACAGCAGAGCAAACAGGGCTGCAGACCCCCACAGCGGATCAGGCAGGAAGGAAGACCACTTCAAAGGAGCTGATGAGACTGGAGACCCCCACGGCGGATCAGGCCAAACTGAAGACCACCTCGGCAAATCAGACAGAACTGAAATAGAGAGCACAGTGGAGTTAGAAATGGCCTCTGTGGCTGCAACAGGATCAGCAGAGAGTTCAGAGTCCGCCTCCATGGCTTTGACAGGAAAGGCAAAGGGTTCTGGGACGCCTTCTTGACCATGACAGGGTAGACTGAGAATTCATAGACGGCATATTTGGCAGTGACAAGGCATGCTGGAAGTTCAACTGTGACCTCCATGTTCATAACAGGACAGCCAAGGAGTTCTTGAACGACCTCCGTGGTCATAACAGAACAGGCAGGGAGCTCACAGGTGAACACTGCGGTTGTAACAGGACAGGTAGAGAATTAGCAAACAACCTCCGTGGTTGAAACAGGACAGGCAGGACTGGATGTTGCCGCCTCGGGAGGAGCTGGAGCAGATGCCACTGCTTTGGGAGAATCTGGATCAGACAAGATGTGTGCAGCCCAAACACACAGGATAGTGATGGCCATAAGAAATTCATGATACATTTCTATAATTGTGCAATTCATAGTGTGCTGACTTATGGGCTGCTAGTGTGGTTCTCCAGCTGCACTGCAGCTGAACGGACGATTCATAATTATTCATAATGATTTAGAAATCAAACGTCTGTGTTTTAGAAATACATAATTTACTATTTGGGCCATGTTGCTGTTGTTTGCAAAACAATAAATATGCATTATCAAAAAGTTTTGATGTATGTTTGTATGCCTTCTAATATGGTATATCAGTTGAGCTCTTTGTTTTGAGCCATAAGGAGGCGGTATGTTGTGCTGTGATGACAACAATTTCAGCTGCTGTCTCAATTGGTTAGATTTTAATAACAATATCTGCGACACATGTTGAATTTGGACCATGTACTGTATGCATAGCGAATGGTTAGTGAGTCGCTTTCCTGTAGGATTGATATCAGGCAGGGGGAGTAGCTTATGATGGCCTTTTTAATCCCAACTACTTAGTGTAGGGTCCTAAAGTGAGCCGGAACCAATTGGTCTGTCTAGCAATTCCATTAGCTGCAAAGCCTTTTGAATTAGTACTCAGTTCAATAAAACCATAAAGAGAAGATTGATTATGGTGGTCAGAAGAGAGAACAATATCAAATACCACATTTACATAGTATTAGTTAGCTGTTGACAAGTTTTCCGTAATACTATAGTAAAATATTATATGTAGTTTTATAAATGTACATTATATTTAAAAATAAATATGTCTAACAAAAAAATGCTGTATTTGTGATCTTATCATCCCCGGTACTTTCTATGCACTTTGCATTTTTAGGGTCGAATCCTTGTACGTTTACGTCATCAAAGCTGCTGCTGTTTTACCCCTTAGCTACTTGCAATGAGCTTTGTTTCATTGTGTGGATTTCATCTGTTTTATGGTAGTTATCAGTATATTATATTTGGATATGAACATTATATCAGTTATATCACCGCGATTTTTTGTGAGGTTTGTATATACACTGAACAAAATTATAAACGCAACACTTTTGTTTTTGCCCCCATTTTTCATGAGCTGAACTCAAAGATCTAAGACTTTTTCTATGTACCCAAAAGGCTATTTCTCTCAAATATTGTTCACAAATCTGTCTAAATCTGTGTTAGTGAGCACTTCTCCTTTGCCGAGATAATCCATCCACCTCACAGGTGTGGCATATCAAGATGCTGATTAGACAGCATGATTATTGCACAGGTGTGGCTTAGGCTGGCCACAATAAAAGGCCACTCTAAAATGTGCAGTTTTACTGTATTGGGGGGTCCGGGGAGGTCCGAAAACCAGTCAGTATCTGGTGTGACCACCATTTGCCTCACGCAGTGCAACACATCTCCTTCGCATAGAGTTGATCAGGTTGTTGATTGTGGCCTGTGGAATGTTGGTCCACTCCTCTTCAATGGCTGTGCGAAGTTGCTGGATATTGGCAAGAACTGGAATATCCAGTGAACAATATTTGAGAGAAATAGGCCTTTTGTGTACATAGAAAAAAGTCTATGCTTTTGTTTTAGAAAAAGCTCATGAAAAATGGGGGCAAAAACAAAAGTGTTGCGTTTATAATTTTGTTCTGTGTATATATGATTTAATTAATTATCTTTTTTATTAACTCACAAACCCACTGCAGTTCTTACATTAAGCCTAGTCTGGAAAATCCTGAATTACTGTAATGTTAAATACATTTAATGATGTTTTCTTTTCTCATTGCTCTTTTTTATATCAGTATTGTGCAATTAATGGTATTGTAGCATGTTCAAGCATGTTATGTTATAGATAACAATGTGCTTAATGTTAGTGTTGCACTGTATTCATTTTTGTGTTGCGAACTGTTATTGGATGTTCGAGCTGGATGTGAAAAGAGGCTCTGCCCCTGTGTGTGTAAGGGGAAAGAGAGAGAAGGAGGGGGGAGAAAGAGTGCCTCGCTGGTTCAAGTGCGGTTCTCTTGGAAGTCGGGGTGTGTACGGCTTGGGTTGTGGCCGACAACAGCCCAAATAAACATCCCTTGTACATCAAAACGCCTCGTCCTTGTCTGAGAACGCTGCAGTATGTTTAAAATAATTAAAAAATGGAAAAAAAGTTATCTAAAAGTAATCAGAATATATTATGTAAAAATTAGTTACCTAGATTATGTTACTAACTACATATATCATCATGTAATCTGTAATCAGGAAAAGACAACAACATTTTAAGTAATCTGCCCAGCAATATCAAAAACTTAATTGAGAAGCACCTCTACATGTTTTCTTCTAAGTTTTCTTCTTCTTACTGTATTTGGTTGTATTTGTTTGGCATATACTTTTTTTTCTTTCTTTTTTACAGTTTTAATTCATTGTGATTTACTGTACAGTAGTTGTACAGGACTTTTTAAAATTATTATTTGATGTTCATTCACATCCACATCACATGATGCTCCTGGTATTTGACAATGACAATATACTTTTACATTTTCTGTCTGTATTTATTGGCACACATTTGCGTGTGGGTACTGCAGATTTACCAGCTAATTTGCTGGAGACTTCTGGTGACAGCAGCAACACACTGATCTATATAATGAAAATTCCTTTTATCTATCAATTTATACAAATGTAATAATTGGAATTATTAACTCTTTTTTCTTTACGATTTCACATAGCTTTAAAATACACTATAAAAACGATCAAATATCTAGTACCACTGTAGTTGTGTCAGAAATACAGTAAATCAAACTAAAGTCAAGATGATTGACAAAAGTATTATTTATTCAAGAAATAATATGGATACATTGAACAAAAAGCAAGATCATGCCTGTTCTTCCATTGTGCATAAT
>NW_015505662.1:1410-3454 GCF_001515645.1 Sinocyclocheilus grahami | reverse complement strand
AAAGTGCATTAAGTACAAAATTAGTTCTCCCAATTTAGCAGACTTAAAATATAGCAGCTTAGTATACTAAAAGTACAATTGCAGGGTATTGTAGTATATTTAGCATGAAATAATTGTATTTCAAATACATTTCAGTATATGTATTTTTCCACTAGGTTTCTTAAGCTTGTACACTACCCAGCAATGGCAGCTGGCTCTTGGGGAGGGAAGGGATCAGGACTTATTTTGTTCAACTCTATAATGACAGCATCATACTCTTCTTTCCATTGCACTTGTGAAAGTGAAGATGGGCTAGTCTCCAGGAACTTATACGCATCCTTAGTCTGCAAGCTAAAGATGCTCTTTGCCTTCAGACAGGATTCACCAAAATATTTCCAGTGCTGAAATATTTAAAGTACAAAATGACTTTAAACTCACAACATTATTGGGTGTGTCTACTTGAGAATACAATGAAGGTGAAATTAAATCTTGTAAACCAGCAATTGAACATACTTTTGCAGTACTCTGTATGACAAGGATCAAGGGTTGCTATTTTCACACACTGCTTACAGTTTCCCTAGGAAATGAGTCATTTAATTCATGTTTAAGTTACCTTGAGTGCTGTTTCAATATTCTTCAGAAAGATATCCTTCAGACCACACTCTTCTATGAAGTGTTCATTAGCAAACGTCTTGTCTTCGAGAGCCTCCAACAAGATACACACTGATTCCCAGAACTTCTGAAGCTGAATCAAAATTTGTTGGATTCAGGAAAGGCACTTTTGGACTTCATTCAGATGGACAGGGTTGGGTATTGAACCTTGGGAAACAATATTAAGCAGACAGTAATTATGAGAGATGTCTTTTGACCATTGTATATGTGAATCTGAATGTGCAAAGCACAACACCCTGGCACACAGAGATCTTTTATCCATACAAGCAAGTGAAAGACTCTCACCCTGTTCAATTTTCTTGCTTGCCAACTTCAGCTGAGCATCAGTCAGTCTGACTTGGATCCTCCACTCCTTGTTTCTCAGGTCAGATTTCTCAGAGAATAGGTTAGATATTTCATTGGAGAGAGCGTGGGTTTTTTGCAGCCACATCAGGGCCAACTGCAGTGTCGTGGATGGATTTAACAATGGCCCCAATAAATGGTACAAGGGCAACCAGGATACTCAAACCATTGCTTGTACGAGAAGCATTTCTGACATGATTCTGCATCACTTGTTGTTTTTCTTCAATCTTTTCCTCAATTCGTCTAAGTTCCTCAAAGTTTTTCTTCAGTTCCTCTTCTAGACCACTCACCACCTTCCCCAGAGCCTCTATCTCCTGAGAAGTTTGCTTTTTTTTTGTCTGTCTCAGCCTTTTCAAGAATCACATCACTGGTGCATGAAGCCACTCTGCGGTTGTGGTTCTCATATCTGATTATGAAAATGTTCAGATAAATCAGCTTATCACATTAAACTTTCTTCTGTGTGAGATCATAAAATGCTTATTTATTTGTAATGTTTTCTAACATTTTACCTTTCTACCATCTCTTTCACTCTGTTAATAATTTCAGTGATCCATGCTCTTGCTTTTTCCAGGGACTTCACAGCCAAAATGCTTTTATTATTTTCAACAGCAACCTTTAGCGCAGGCAACAGCGTGGAAACCAGGTTGTTACTGGTGGCCGCACACTAAAAGACAGCAAAATGTTTACACTATTTATCCACAAAGTAATAAGTGATCAAAGTCCAAGAAATGCATTACATTTTACAATTTACATTTAACATTACTAATTTAACAGATGTTTTTAAAGCCTTAGCGCGGTTTGTTCATACATTGCAGATCTCTTCATTGATTATTGAGATGGGGGGTAATCTACTTCTTTGATTGGCCTCCAGTAACAGAGGAACACTGCTCTTACCTTCAGCAGAAGAGCCTCTGAGGACCCAAAGAGTAGCTGGGTTTCAACAGCATGTTCTCTGAGTTCCCTCTCCAACTTGGGGAAATTAGCCAAGCAGAGATAAGAGAGATGATAGAGCAAAGCCGTACGCTGAGCAGATGGAAGAAGCTCCGTAACA
>NW_015505662.1:0-561 GCF_001515645.1 Sinocyclocheilus grahami | reverse complement strand
ATTAACTCTGTTACATTTACTTTTCACCATGATTAAAATACAATTAAAACATATCCCATACGTACATATCCCTAAATGTTTTAACACAGCTCTTACTAGCTGGCCTCAGTTACAGAAGGTTAAAAAAAGAAGAAAAGATCTGATGCTACTTTGCCTCAGTTTAGTGAAATAAAGTAACATAGCTGTCTGTGGAGAACACTGACAGCCTTGGTGATCAACATGATGATCATTTCTGGCTGCTTTCACCCTTATTTAATACAGACAGACAGACAGACTCATTTCTCTCAGTCTAGTTCTCTGTTCCCTCTGCGATTAAATTGGTTTGCATTTCAGAATTATGAATGGTGAACTCTTTAAGGTTTATTGGTTGGTTTGTTTGTTTTCAATTTGTTACTGCCATCTGATGCAGTGTGTTGCTTTTCATTTCTTAAACAACCATGTTGGAAGACACACCCAAGTACATATTCCAGGATGTCAAGAGTCATTGGACCCAAATTGTTAAATAGTGGTTCAGTGATGTAACGAATCAGCTCATGGAAATATGAATAATTAACCATAACC
>NW_015505661.1:801058-802020 GCF_001515645.1 Sinocyclocheilus grahami | reverse complement strand
AGACACGTTGATATGAACGTGCAGTGGAGTCAAAAACAATGGATTATTCAGTCATCTCACTCATGAAAAAAGAAAAAAAAAACTCTAGTTTAAATAAAAGCGCATAGGGTCATGACAACCCCACCGTGTGCATAGGAATCTTTATACTGTCATTAGTGTAATCGATGGTGATTAATTGGAATTTAAAAGGCGTTGCTCCTGGATATGAAACGACTGTTAAGTTTGGCCCGTTCTATTAGGTAGTTGCTTATCATTAGAAAGTGCCACTGGTAAATTGGATCCACTGGAGCCAATTAACCACTGGAAGACACTGAACGCTGCACAACCTCATGTATTTATTGATCAGACACAATTGCTTTAAAGTGGGGTTATCAGCGTTGTAAGGCACGCTTCTCACTCTTCAACAACACATGCACTAAACATGTTATATGGTTAATTATACCAAGAGTTTGTACTTGCATTGAAAAAACAAGCTCTTATTTGCATTTAGGAAGCAGTTTATTATTCCAAATAGATATTTGGCATTTAAGCAGATGCTTTTATGTAGAGTGGTTTACAGTGCTCTAATTGAGCACAATGCCTGTGGGATCTGGGGTGAAGTGTTTTGCTCAAGGGCACAATAATAATTGAGCAGGACCATAAACTCAGTACCTCAACACTTCACTGACTGGGACTGAACATGCAACCCTTATTTTAGCTTCAATGGTTACCTTCACTACAAGCATCCTTGAGCACATCGTCTTCAGATATATATATATTTATTTATTACTATTTGATTTCCCCCATGACACACCAGTGGGTTATAAAAACACAAGAACAATAGATTTTTTGATCTTTATGATTCGATATGTCTAACATATAATTTTTATTATTGTTATATATATATAATTAAAAGTAATGTTATCTATTTATTATTATTATTATATGTATTCAGTAAGGGAATACTAAGCACATTTCAGTTA
>NW_015505661.1:789871-798947 GCF_001515645.1 Sinocyclocheilus grahami | reverse complement strand
ATTTGATGAATAAATATTCACGATTAATATAATGCGACGATGATCGCAATGGCAAACAGCGATAAGCTGATGTTTGCACATCACATAAATAATATTCTGCGCATCGCTACTGCATTTAGCTACTGGTTTAACTAAATTGTGGGTGCTCATTAAAAAACTAAAAGTGTGAATAAATGCCCAGTTATTTCACATTTTACCAACTTTTGATAAATATATGTTCTCGGTCAATACAGCACAATGTTAAATGCTCCGACAAATAGCTTTGCGTGTTGTGAATAAGGTGCAATCTATCATGAGCCTAATTTACATAAAAAGATTTAAACAGTCACAAGACGGTCTTATTATATTAAATAAATTGGTTTGTGGGTGGTTGTGTTTTTGACAAAAGTGACAACTGTTTAGCATCGCTACTTTAGCGCATTTAGCTTGACGTTTGCCAAGAGTGGGCTCATCTAAATAAATAACACTTTATGAATAAATATTCATGATAAATATAACGCAACGATAATCGCAATGGCAAATAGCGATGCAAGTTGTGAAGAAGGTGCAGTCTATAATGAGCCTAATTTACATAAAAAGAGGCAATAAAATGAGGCACTTTAAAACATAACATTCACTGCGCATCGCTACTTTTACATATTTAATTATTGGTTTAGTTTAGTTTAGTTTAGTTTTTACTGGTTCAACTGGATTACAGGCGTTCTTTAAAAATCCAAAAGTGTGCTCTATATAAATAAAGTTTTTACAAATAAATGTTCACCTGATCAATATAATGCAATGTTAATTGCGCTGGAAAATAGCAATGCATGTTGTGAAAAAGCTGTTGTATATAATTAGCCTAATTTACACAAAAAGAGGAGTGTTTGCACAAAGAATATTCACTGCATATGGCTATTTTAGTGCATTTAGATGATTATGGATTATGGGTGCACTTAAACAGCCAAAATTGTGCTCGTTTGAATAAACAGCTATAATTTCACACTTTACCATCATTTGAAGAATAAACGTTCACATGATTAATATAGCGCAATGTTAATAACACTACAAACAATGATGCATGTTCTAAAACAAGCCTCATTTACATAAAAAGTGTGTTTGTGATTCAAATAATGACAATTTAAACATTCGTATTACAGTGCAATTTTAGCGCATTTGGTTAAAGTTAGGCTACAGTGATTCATCCCCAGAGGAATTGAACTGTTAATCATATTGACCAACATCATGATACGTGTTGCAGATCACAGCTTTTTGAAGAACAGTAAAGCACTCTGATGACTATTATCCATATTATGCATATTAATTGATTAAATATTTAATTCATTCATTCGCACACTCACTTATATTTAACTTTATTGTCCTCTTTAGATTCTGAAGCAGTCCTTAGTTATTCTTTTGCACTCCTTTCACCATAATGTTATCATAGGGTGAACTGTCCTCTTCCTCGTTGTCCTTCTCCTTTGAAAGCAAGGCCCTCCTGGGAGGTTTAGGAACAGCATAGTCGTCGGCAGAAGCATTGTATGGGTACTCATGACCGCTCGGATCCATTACTGTACCCAACATCTTCCAAGCATGACCTTTGACCTCCTCCGGTTCATCATAGAGCGATGGAGGCACACTTGGGGCCACACCACAACCCTCTGGTTCATCATAAATGTGCTCCACTCGTTTGTAAGAATATGTTTTTCTGTTTGAGTAACGGGTTCTGATTGCAGTTTCATCTATAATGTCATAAAGTGGTTCTGTGTTTTCTATATTGCCTTTCTTGTCATTTTCACAACTGGGTTCTACGAACATGGGTGGAGGGTTTGATGCAGACAAAATGTCTCCCATAACATTCTTGGCAATGGTGTCAAAGGGCAGTGAGTAGTCAGAGTCCTCAGGGTTGGAGCATGTGGCACGTCGTTCTTTTGGTTCTCTCTTCTCCCCTGGACTTCCCCGATCTGGATCAGGGGCCATGGCCCGGGAATACATCTCATCCTCACTGTTGACCAAAGGACAGCTGCGGAAGTTCTTGACCTGGCTCTTTCGCGGTGGAGGCCTGGTGTCCAGGGTCAGACTCTTGACTCCGGTCAGAAGTTTCTCTGCAGGGGCTTCAAGTCTGGTTTGCTGAGGATTCTGTGGTTGTTTGGGTCCGTCTCTGATTGCTCCGTCAGTCACCACACTGTAGATACCTGCATTCTCTGCCACAGCTCTCATTTGAGGTGAAGGGGGCATGGTATCTCGCTCCCCACTTGATATCTGCTTCTGAGGTAAATTGACTTTGTGTAGATTGATGGCGGCCTCTACAGATTGGAAGATGCTGTTTCCTTGCTTTGTGTCGAACTCAAAGTTGCCTTCCCCCGAGTCGCATCTTCGCCCAGCCTCAAAGGAGAATGTTGCCTGTTTGTTGAGAAATTATACATTTAATTAGTAGTAAGTAGTAAAAAGACGCCAAGACACTAAATTTCAATTTAATCTTCACAAACAATGCATGTACAATACCATCCGAAAGTTTGTGGTCAGTATGATTTTGTAAATGTTTTTGAAAAATGTCTCTTATCCTCACCTAGGCTAAATTTATTTGATTGAAAACACGGTAAAATGGTAGCTAAGCCTCACCCTGTTTTTCTGCACATTTTGAAGGATTGCATCAGAAACAAGTGATGGAAACACCTAATTTCGAATAAAGAAATGTACATAATTCTGAAAAAAGTTTTTACGCTCACTTGAGGCGGTTTTTGACTTGTGCAAATAAAGAGTTAATGTATATAATGACAGATGGAAATACATTTGCCGAATAAATTCTGACGTAGCGAACATTAAAGCCATGCAACTAATCGTCTGTTTCAATATATTTTAAAATGTCATTTGTGACCCTGGGCCACAAAACCAGTCATAAGGGACAATTTTTTGAAATTGAGATTTATACATAATCTGAAGCTTTCCATTGATGTATGATTTGTTATGATAGGACAATATATATAACTATTTAAAAAAAAAAAGCAAAACAATCAAAATAATGAGGAAAATCACCTTTAAAGTTGTCCAAATGAAGTCCTCAGCAATGCGTATTACTAATCAAAAATTACATTTTTATATATTTACGCTAGGAAATTTACAAAATATCTTCATGGAATATGATCTTTACTTAATATCCTAATGATTTTGGCATAAAAGAAAAATCGATAATTTTGACCCACACAGTGTATTGTTGTCTATTGCTACATGCTACTTATGACTTGTTTTGTGGTCCAGGGTCACATTTATCCCTGTGATGGCAAAGCTGCATTACTTCAGTTTTAAATGTCACATGATGCTTTAGAAATAAATGTATATCATCAATGTTGAAAACAGGTGTCATATTTAACATTTACAGTATGTGAAAGCCATGATGCATTTTTGCAGGATTCTAAAATGTATTTAAGATACAAATCTTTTATTTAATCTTTTAACAGTCTGACCACAATAAAAGTGCCTGCCAGGATTGAGTAAAATGTTTTCATAGTAGGAGTTTATCAGTGCAAAGTCCTAACAAAATTATTTATGCTGATACTGTTTGCTGCGGATACTGATAACTTTGCCTTGGGCATTCCTAAACTGTTAGTGGCAACATTCTTTCTGGCATTTTTTTTTTCACAAGGGAATCTAGATATTACAATAACATCTCATTCAAATGACAACGTCTTTTTACAGTTCAATATCCCCATCACTCTACTGGGGCATTATGAATGACAGAGAGCACACACCTCACTAGCTTTAACTGAATGACTGCAGATCACTGTCAAAGCCATACCTTGTCTCGTCCGAACCTGCGGAGGAAGCGATAGGGCCAGGAGTAGAGAACCTCTCCCGTCTTCGGTTCCTTCAGAAGGAGGCTATCAAAATCAGTCCGTAACAGCACTGTTCCTTTCAGGCTGCATCTCTCAGAAGCCTCTGTACGCCTCACCGTCACCTTAAAGTCTTTCATTGCTGAAGACAACAGAAAGGAAAAGCTTTACATAAACAGTGTGCCAAAAGAACACAACATATATCAACCACTTGACACTTTTTCAGATGAAAAATAACCATGGATACAGCACACTTGTGGCCTACTGAAGGCTTATGAGTGTCTTTGCGGTTAAATCTTTCAAAACATTTAAAAAAAACTGTATTAGGAACTACATCTGATGGGTAAACACAAATGGGGTTCTATAATCATAAAAATTTATAACTATGTAATAAATTATATAATATTTAAAGCCTTTTCTCTGTGAATGAATATACTGATTCAACTCTTTTTGGAAGCAGATGGAACGTATCAGAGGTCATTCTCACATATGTACAATAATTCAAAGCAGATTTCTTTTCATGCGATGTACGCAATATAATTGGTTTTTCACACAAGTGTACAGATTTAGCACATGCACTACTGAGAAACAAGCATCTTATTCGATGTTCTCGGTTAGGAAAGGTCAACACCCCATTCGTTACTGCTGAACTGCAGGGTGAACCGTGTGGCGCAGGATTCTGCTGCTGCTCCAGAGGGATTGTCTATTAAAGGGCTAGCCATGCAGATGTTTTTCTGCGTGAAGCAGACATGGGTGATGAAACTCTATTAATTTCCTGAGGTGAAGTGTCAGAAAGAGATTTGAATGTCATTCAGTCCAAAAACAGTCGACCCATAACAGTGGGCTATTAATTCAGGCTTTGCTTAAATTTAATGCAAATTTGGATGTTTCTCAAAGTCCGTATAGCAGTAGTTAAAATTACTCTGAAATATTTCCTATTATTATTATCCTTCAGAATAAATTTTAAAAATTATAATAATATTTGGGTGTTTAATTTTTGTCAAACGTTTTCAGGACATTTACAATTTTTATGTAAAATAGTGGAATCTCAATGTTTGGTATCCAAAATACAATTAAATAGATATTAAAAGATTTATTCATACATTTAAATATTTATTTATATATTAAAAATGATGTAAATATTATTTTAATTTGCCATAGCAAGTTTGATTTGGAATCTAAATGTAATGCTGAATTTTTTTCATGTATTTAAAAACATAAATGAAAAAAATTTTTGAAAGTGTTGGTCTGGAACAAGGATAAACAATACAATCTATAAATATTGTTAAAAGTATATATATATATTCCGTTTTCATTTCATTTTATTTTATTTTATTTTTTTGTAATTCTGTTGTGTGTTTGTTTATTCTTTATTTATTTATTAGCATTTTTAATATAATGTTGTTTTTGTTTTTTTACTCCCACAGTTTTAGTTCAGCTTCATTTATTCAAGTAAGTGTTATTTTAGTATTTCAACTTCAGTTAGCTACCAGGGCAATATTTCTAAATTTAATTTAGTTTCGGTTTTTTATCTAATATTTAAATTTTATTTCATTGAAATATTTTATTTTGGCTCTATTTAAAACAACAAAAAATGTCTTTAACAGTTTTAGTTTAAAATAATAACCCGGGAATAAACATCCATTTGCATGTTTGTATAATGTTTTGTCAATTCATTCATTCATGTTACTGTATTTTCGGCTTTTATTGAATAGAACAGTATAGACAAGAGAGGAAACAACACTGAGGAGAGAGAGCGGAAGAGGATCAGCAGAGGACCTGGAGCCGGGACTTGACCTTGGGTCGCGAGGTGCAGCCGTGCATGTCATTGCTTCAGGCCATGCATTGGCATAGTTATGCGAAACTCTTTTGCATAATTATGCCAATGATCATACTAGAAAGGGGAAGAGAAATAGAGAAAGACAAAGGCTGCGATGTGGTTTGGAGGTATCTTTTTTCCATTTGAAACGTGGCTCCTCCAGCCACAGTCAAACTTCATTGAGAGGACGTGTGTCTCTGCAGAGACAATGCTAGCTTCTGTTTGCAGCTGTCAGAAGAGAAGCAACCACTCCACACCTCTCAGCAAATGAAAGAATGGCACTTTCTGCAAAAGAACAAAAAAGCCACACTATATACAGACTAGTGTAAAAATGAGACTCATTTCCATATTTACATCCGGTTGTCACTGAGCAACAAGTGGTAAGATTCATATGCAAGATTCTCTCTGTATTGCTCTACATTTGGCAATGCACCAAATTCACAGCAACTGTTTTGTGGTTGTAACCCCCCATTTCCACTTACTTTCCACATGACCTCATTTGCATAACACACTCTCATACTTTATCTCTTTCTCCCTCCAGGTGTGCGTTGTGTTCAGGAAGTTGTAAAATCGTAAAAAGGTACATTTGACGCAAACAGTGCATTTCATGTAGACATAAATAGAGTGGGCTCTAAAAGTCTGAGAGCTCTTTCAGTGTAAGATGCACAGCCCCGTTACAGCATAAACAGAGGATTTGGCATCCAATCAAGTTTACTTGTTTACTACAAGTCACTATCCACCGGCTACTGGTCAAGCATATGGTTACCATCAGCAAGAGAAACCCTTATTTCTTCCAAATATGTGACCCTGGACCACAAAACCAGTCTTATGTCACTGGGGTATATTTGTAGCAATAGCCAAAAATACATAGTATGGGTCAAAATTATAGATTTTTCTTTTATGACAAAAATCATTAGGATATTAAGTAAAGATCATGTTCCATGAAGATATTTTGTAAATTTCCTACTGTAAATATATTAAAACTTAATTTTTGATTAGTAATATGCATTGCTAAGAACTTCATTTGGACAATTTTAAAGGCGATTTTCTCAATATTTAGATTTTTTGCACCCTCAGATTCCAGATTTTCAAATAGTTGTATCTCAGACAAATATTGTTCTATCCTAACAAACCATACATCAATGGAAAGCTTATTTATCCAGTTTTATCCAGTGATGCATAAATCTCAATTTCGAAAAACTGACCCTTATGACTGGTTTTGTGGTCCAGGGTCACATATAGTGTTTTAGTCACAAAATATTCTTTCTTAATTTATCGAGGTAAAGCTTTTACATTATTTTGAATGCAAAGTAATCATTTGTGACACTGACTGATATTTTTTCGACAACAAATGGATAGTCTAATTGGTTTGGGGACTGTATTTTTATTTATTTATTATTATTCCTTTATTATGGATACATTAAATTAATTAGACATACATTTATAAATGTTACACAATATTTCTATTTCAAATAAAAGTTGTTGTTTTTTATCTGTTTTCAACACTGATATTACTAAGAAATGTTTCTTGAGCAGCAAATCAGCATATTAGAATGATTTCTGAAGAATCATGCGACACTGAAGACTGGATTAATGGATTAAAATAAATTAAATCAATTAAAATTTAAAATATATTAAAATAAAATAATCATAATTTCACAATATTTTACTGTATTTTTGTTCAAATAAAAGCAGCCTCGGTGACCATAAGAGACTTTCAAAAACATTACAAATCTTTTTTAACTATAGTGTAATTTTATTCTGTTCAGTGATAAGTGTCAAATCTGGCATCAGAAATAAATTGGCGGAGTCAAGATGAGTGATGCTTTTCTGACCTCCTAACACTACTGTTTTTGAATTGTGTTGAATTATGTGGTTTCATATACTATGCGATCTGCTGCTACTTGATGTGGTTTACCGCTTTTTAGTATCACTAATTTCGCCATAAGGTTTGATTCATTGACGATTTTGTGTTTGTTGTGAAAACGTTGCATCCTGGTGTAAATATCTGTATGTGCTGTAAATAAGCAGTGGTTTTACAGCCTTACAGTTCCCCTCCGATCGCTGAAATCCTCGCACACCCTGTTGCCCTGCTGTCGCTTGACAGAACAAGGCCTTCTGATATTTAAATTGAAACAGATGGATTTGATAAACCGTCTGAATGTGAATCTCCCCCAGGCCCGACACATTCCAGAGAGGAAAGAAAGCAACAGAATGCTGAAGCTCACACAGACATATGGGCCAACTTTTTGTGGACTGAAATAAGTCAATTAGTGTAATGAGATCATTTAAATGCCATTTCTGAATGCGGGCAAATATAGGAAGACAATCAGCCATGATTAAACAGTCAGGGTTGTGTTCAAATACCCAGTGAAGTTAGACTGGCTGGGGCAGATTGCCTGGCACCTGTGCTGCATCAGTGATATGTGTTTTTGTACTTCCACTTCTCTTGACTGTCATCCTGCTGAAAGCCACAATGTGAAACATGTCCACTGAGGACTTCTATCTGTCTTTTCCATCTTTGGGGACGCGTTTTGGTTATTTTGTGTTTGTGCATTTGTTTAAAAAGTCTGTTTGCCTCTTTTTTAATTTGCACAATGTAAATGAACAGATGGAAGAAGAAACATGTACCAAGACTGAAGACAATGCAGAGAGTTCAATGGATTCCTCCAAAACAGATTCATGCAAAAACTACTTAAACTGAGGCATTTTATATTAATAAAAGCCTAAATTCCTCTATTAGCGTTAATGTTGAAAGGTTGAAATCATTAATGAAAATGCTTATAATTTACACATGAAAATACCATTGCAAAGAATATAAAATAAAAAATGTATGTATGTATATATATATATATATATATATATATATATATATATATATATATATATATATATATACACGTATATATATATATTAAAATTAATATTTTTATTTGGAAGAATGCATTAAATTGATTACAAATGTATAATAATTTTTAACATTACAAATGTTTTATCTAAATAAATGCTGCTCTTATGATCTTTGTATTCATCAAAGAATCCCAAAAAATGCATCACGGTCTCCACAAAAAATATTAATGAGCACAACTGTTTTCAACATTGAAAATAATAATAATAATAATAATAATAGATTAGCAGCAATTCAGCATATTAGAATGATTTATGAAGAATCATGTGACACTGAAGGCTGGAGTCATGGCTGATGAAAAATATATACAAAAAGTAATCAGTTATTTCAAATTGTTTAATATTTCACAATATTACTAGTTTTACTGCATTTTTTATCAAATAAATAGGTGAGCATAAGAACATAAAAACTTTCAAAAACATTTTTAAAAATCACCAAACTTTTGAATGGGTGTGTGTGCGTGTGTGTACGCGTTTTTGTGACAAATGAGGACATAAATTTGTATAATGACAAAGGTATGACAGGTATTACAAGGAGAAAAGG
>NW_015505661.1:788538-789833 GCF_001515645.1 Sinocyclocheilus grahami | reverse complement strand
AGTGTGAAGATTTGATCACTCTTTCTGTCATTTGTGTTTTTAGGGTCATCTGGACAAACCCTCGCCTCTCCTCTGCTGAACCTGTTGTCTATACACGTGTCTGTGCGGATGTGTGTGTGTGTGTGTGTGTGTGTGTGTGTGTGTGTGTGCGTGTGCGTGTGCGTGTGTGTGTGTGTGTGTATTTTTTTTTTATCCCAGAATTCCAATGCAGAGTTAACTGTTTTAACTGTACATGTGTTTACATTCTCAAATACGGCAACTTTTTAAAATCGGTCAGAATTTGATTGATGATATCAGATATGGCTTTGGCGTACAAGAACGTCTGAATGAGAAAATATGTGCGTGGTCTGTTAAGAAATATACACAGCTGCTATCAATATTTCAGATAATTGCAAAAGAGCCAAACTACACTCCCAAAATAATGTTCTCAAATACTGCAACATTTGATGAAATGAAATGAAAGATGAGATGAAATGAAAGTAACCAGTGTTACAAAGAACAGTACGCTATGCCAACCTTCAAACAAACAGCACTTACCCAACATTAATGAAGACATAAAAATAAAAATGGATGAAAAGGAAGTCAAACGGGGCACTGAACAATCTTTTAGAACAGCAGGATATTGCGCATTTACACAAATAGTGGTCAATCTGCAAACAAGGCGGACACTTGTGTGATATTTTTTTCCACCACAAGAGAACAAAGATGAGCCACAATGTTCCACTACGTAACAGAGGAATGAAGAAGTTAGCTGTTGGTTTACAATATTTTCACAGCACAAAATTAACTAGAGGTGTCAGACTAGTGAACAAGCCTATCTCCGCGAAAGCGTGTCAGCTTTGTAGAGACGGTGCACCAAATTGCTTAGTATCTACCTCTAGTTCTATTTTTTGTATATCTTTCACAGAAACTGGCAGTGACCTTTGTAAGGTACTTCACCAGATCTCTGAAACCAGCTCATCCATCAGAACAGCTCCACAAGCAACTCTTCTTGTGACTTTAGTCTTGTGTGCATGCATTCATATTAGTGGTTTTGGAACTATTTTGTTGTAATTTTATGGTTTTGTACACACTGTACACTTCCTTACCAGTTTCTCTGCTGCAGTAGAGAGTGTTGTCCGCCATCGTGACGTCATCAGATTCAGCATGTAAACTGTTTCCTCTCACTGCTCCTCTCTCTGTCCAGCTCATCTACAATGAACAAAAACATACAGCCTATAATAACCATACAGCAAAAAATAAATAAACACACACACATATACATACATATATATATATATATATATATATATATA
>NW_015505661.1:784158-788490 GCF_001515645.1 Sinocyclocheilus grahami | reverse complement strand
TATATGCTTTTATGAATATATATTTTTTTGAATATATTTTTTGTCTAGGAAATTTTGGTGTACAATGACAAATTAGCTCCACTGTTGCAACTATAATAAAAACATTTTTCTTCATTTAAATAAAGTTAAATGAAATACAAATAACAGATACAAACTTAAACTAAACAATTTGCTAAAATATGCTTAAATTTACTCAAATAAACTAAACAATTTACTAAAATTACTAACTACAAAAAATAAAGCTAAAATATAAATAAACTAAAACTCTATAAATGTCAAAAACTAATAAGAAAGGTCAAACGCATAAAATTCATTAAATTAAACACATTCAAAAGAAAACTGAAAACAGACAAATAAAAGCTATTTCAAAATATTAACAATATCTACAATAGTATATAAATAATACTAAAATAACACTGATCCGCTCTGATATGGTCATAATTTGAGATCCATAGTCTTAAAGGTCCCATATTGTCATGATTTTTCATGATAACTGAGGTCTAGGGGCTATTTAACTACCATATAAGTTTCAAAACAGTCAGTCCACAGTAAAATGCACACAGCCTGCTTAAAGTAGCTGTGATTTTTCATGAACCGTTGTGACTTCCGTAAAAAGTTGATGTCAGAACTACACAGTCACAGCCTTCAGTCACCACCCCGAGCACCGCCCACCGTCCCACTCTCCTTTTGCCAAACCCCCAGACAACATCATGTCCATGCCATTGCTGAGCAACGACAACATAGAAACATGTCGAAAAGGTTAACTTTAACCACAAAACCAGATCGGCCGACCTGTACGTTACACTCTCACTCAACGTGTATAATACAGACAAACTCACCGTGTCTATCTAGTCATGATGAAGATGTATATACATTTCAATTTCAGCAGGCATCTATTTTTCACAATTATTCACAACAATGTATATACAATTACAAATTATATATAAATCGTCAGTTTGTTGTTTTACAAATTTATATAGTCGTGAGATGCAAGAAACATATGGCAAGAAATCTGTAGACACACCCATAACAACAAAAGACAATACTTTATTGAACCTTTTCTGATAAGAAGTGTGCGCTGTAAACGCAAGCATTTTTGACGATCGTCTCTGTCCAGTCTGTTCGTTTTATCGCGTTTAACCACAACTGTCATCGGTTTTTTGTCTGGCAGTGGCAGCAGATATGCGATCAAATTTTTAATTTGAGGCTGTATCACGTCGATTCTGGCACCCAACATCACAACAAGATGATATTTTAAGCTCCTTATGTAGCTGAATCTGCGCTGGTTTGAATGGGCCGCCTCCAGTTTCCCCTTTGTTTTGCTGCCTCCAGCCAGCACTGTGACGTCGGCTGTCCCTAGTTACCTGTGGTTGGCCTGGCCATGCGTCACTCAGAAAACAACAGGCCAATCAGAAGAGAGGCTCATGAATATTAATTATACAGGCCAAAATCGACCTGTTCTCAGCAGAGTTCCTGAGAGAGGAGCTGTAAAAATATATTGAGATGGTTTTTGGTACTTATAACACAAATATATATATTCTTAAGGACATCAAAATCTAAAATAAAACTCCAGAAAGGTGTAAAATATGGGACCTTTAAAACACTCACAACTGTTACAGCACAAAACACTCACTGCAGTTACAACACAATTACAGTTACAACAGCAAAATATACTCTGCAAAATATAGTATTTTAGTATTTTTTAGTGCTCTACCAGCAAGTGTCATTTTCAGTGGTATGTGAGATGGAAATTCTCTTTGCACTTCTTTATTTCTTTATTTTGCTGAAATGCTGTTTAACTTCACCACAAGAATTTGGACAAATGGTCTTTGTTGAGGAACCACATTCTGAGCCAACAAACGCTCTCCAAAACTGAGCCAAAGTGATCATATTATGTTGCACAACAGAAACCTTCTCAGCATAAAGCCGTATTCATTTCCCCCAGTGCATTACATGAAGCTCTTCCATTCCAAAGCGTTCCTCATTCAACAGCCACAGCACAGCTTCTACTGTTGGCTTTCTGTAGCACCACTTCAGTTTCAAATTCTCAAAGACAGCAGCCTTTTTTAGGCAAAAGCTAAAAAGCTGGAGGAACCTGAGACATCATACGTAATCTCAACATTCCCAATGGTCTTTACCAATATATTCAAATCCATAGCTGAATGATTCAATTCAATATCTGGCCAGCATCACTCTTGCTGTTTCTCATTCTAAAGTGTGGGGATTTGAACAAACCGCTAAGTCTAAGTTTTAAAGTTTGGTGTGTAACTTGTCTCACATTGTTTGTGCTACAGACATGATTGATAGATTTCCAATCAAAGAGAAGCCAATTTCTCATCTGGCAGACAGAGCTGGGCAAAATTCTGACTGAAGAATTGGCTCCCATTCTATTCATGATTTGGAGTATGAATTCAATTTGTCATGCCCCATATGAAGTTGAATTGAAATTTACATTAAAATCGTCCCACTCTCCTTTTGCCAAACCCCCAGACAACATCATGTCCATGCCATTGCTGAGCAACGACAACATAGAAACATGTCGAAAAGGTTAACTTTAACCACAAAACCAGATCGGCCGACCTGTACGTTACACTCTCACTCAACGTGTATAATACAGACAAACTCACCGTGTCTATCTAGTCATGATGAAGATGTATATACATTTCAATTTCAGCAGGCATCTATTTTTCACAATTATTCACAACAATGTATATACAATTACAAATTATATATAAATCGTCAGTTTGTTGTTTTACAAATTTATATAGTCGTGAGATGCAAGAAACATATGGCAAGAAATCTGTAGACACACCCATAACAACAAAAGACAATACTTTATTGAACCTTTTCTGATAAGAAGTGTGCGCTGTAAACGCAAGCATTTTTGACGATCGTCTCTGTCCAGTCTGTTCGTTTTATCGCGTTTAACCACAACTGTCATCGGTTTTTTGTCTGGCAGTGGCAGCAGATATGCGATCAAATTTTTAATTTGAGGCTGTATCACGTCGATTCTGGCACCCAACATCACAACAAGATGATATTTTAAGCTCCTTATGTAGCTGAATCTGCGCTGGTTTGAATGGGCCGCCTCCAGTTTCCCCTTTGTTTTGCTGCCTCCAGCCAGCACTGTGACGTCGGCTGTCCCTAGTTACCTGTGGTTGGCCTGGCCATGCGTCACTCAGAAAACAACAGGCCAATCAGAAGAGAGGCTCATGAATATTAATTATACAGGCCAAAATCGACCTGTTCTCAGCAGAGTTCCTGAGAGAGGAGCTGTAAAAATATATTGAGATGGTTTTTGGTACTTATAACACAAATATATATATTCTTAAGGACATCAAAATCTAAAATAAAACTCCAGAAAGGTGTAAAATATGGGACCTTTAAAACACTCACAACTGTTACAGCACAAAACACTCACTGCAGTTACAACACAATTACAGTTACAACAGCAAAATATACTCTGCAAAATATAGTATTTTTCACACTGTTAGTGCTCTACCAGCAAGTGTCATTTTCAGTGGTATGTGAGATGGAAATTCTCTTTGCACTTCTTTATTTTTTGCACCAGCTGAAATGCTGTTTAACTTCACCACAAGAATTTGGACAAATGGTCTTTGTTGAGGAACCACATTCTGAGCCAACAAACGCTCTCCAAAACTGAGCCAAAGTGATCATATTATGTTGCACAACAGAAACCTTCTCAGCATAAAGCCGTATTCATTTCCCCCAGTGCATTACATGAAGCTCTTCCATTCCAAAGCGTTCCTCATTCAACAGCCACAGCACAGCTTCTACTGTTGGCTTTCTGTAGCACCACTTCAGTTTCAAATTCTCAAAGACAGCAGCCTTTTTTAGGCAAAAGCTAAAAAGCTGGAGGAACCTGAGACATCATACGTAATCTCAACATTCCCAATGGTCTTTACCAATATATTCAAATCCATAGCTGAATGATTCAATTCAATATCTGGCCAGCATCACTCTTGCTGTTTCTCATTCTAAAGTGTGGGGATTTGAACAAACCGCTAAGTCTAAGTTTTAAAGTTTGGTGTGTAACTTGTCTCACATTGTTTGTGCTACAGACATGATTGATAGATTTCCAATCAAAGAGAAGCCAATTTCTCATCTGGCAGACAGAGCTGGGCAAAATTCTGACTGAAGAATTGGCTCCCATTCTATTCATGATTTGGAGTATGAATTCAATTTGTCATGCCCCATATGAAGTTGAATTGAAATTTACATTAAAATGAAGGGAAACGGAATCTATCTATCTATCTATCTATCTATCTATCTATCTATCTATCTATCTATCTATCTATCTATCTATCTATC